>NW_004457442.1:1098437-1278937 GCF_000313135.1 Acanthamoeba castellanii str. Neff
TGATTTTGTATTGTAACACACGTATATATCGATGCTATCGCTGCAGGTGACCTGACGCCCTACTACGCGGATCTGTACACGGAGGTGATCTTCCACGTCTCGACCATGATGCCCGACCGTGGCGGTACGCAGGTGCACAAGCGTCGCCTCGTACTGAGCGACCGCGTCCTCATCTCTTGGGTCGAGGACGTCGCCGAATACAGCATCGATCTGCTCGAGGTCTGTACCGCACACACACGCACACGCACTTCGCTCTTTGGTGATTTCGGCTCACCGGGACCGTCGTCGCGTTTTCTTCCTCTTTTTCTTTGTGTACACAGGAGTGCAAGGCGGCGGTGAACATCGTGATCAACCCGTTGCCGTCGGGTCTTTACCGGGTGCGTATCATCAACAAGCACGGCAAGGTGCGCGATGTGGGTCCGCTCGTGGACGAGATGATCGTCAGCAAGCACATCCTGTCCTTCCTCGTCCGCCTGGTACTATCCTCCTCCACACGGCCTACACACAACACGTGTGCACACACACACACACACACACACTCGCACGCACGCACGCGCACACACACACACACCACACACACACACACACACACACACACCACACGTGCACTTTCAACGTTGGAGTTAGTGCTGATGACGGTGGATACTCACGCTCGGCGACGTAAGACGTCAATCAACGCAAGCCGCGCCGTGGCCTGGCAGGACAAGGAGGCCATCCAGCCGCTGGTCATGCGCAAGCAGCAGATCGACGACTTTGTCCGCAAGCACAAGATCGACGTCTCCCTCTCCAAGTTCTACGCCTCCCAGTTCTCCATGGCCAAGAGCTGAGCGCCGCAAACCCTCCCACAACAAAGCTGTTTCGGATTCCATCACGCGATTGTGTGTTCCTCCCTTTATAGCAGGACCTCCCACTGCCCGTGCCCAACTCACAGCCAAAAGCACATCATCACCTCCACCTGGTGCGCCATCGCCCGGCACCGAGGGTTCGGCATTCACCCGGACCGCACAGCCGTAAATTGGAAATCGATTTCTTGGGGCTGCTTGAACAGATCGAGAGCTTATCACCCAAAGACGCGCACTGTTAGAGCCGTGCGACAAGATTATGAAATTAAACGATATTGTATTGACAAGGTGAGATCAGATCGCCTCGGTAGAAGAAGCCTCATCAGATGAGGCGAAGAATGCGGCGGCAGGTGAAGATGAAGGCGCGGCGAGAACCCACGGCGTACGTGGGGAAGAAGGCGGCCGCCAACAAGCCACCCGTGTAGCCGTCCATGAGATGGTGCCAGGCGGCGGCGGGCTTCTCCACGCGAAGATTGAGGCCCACATGCTTGAAGCCCAAAGATCCGAGATTCACCATGGTGACCGGATCGACGTCGTTCTCCGCCACGCGAAGCGTTCGTGCCCCGAGGCCGAGCTTGTTGAAGAACGCCGCTCCGGCGTGCGTGAACACTCGAGGCGAGCCGAAGGTGACCAAGCGAATCTGGTCCACGGCCGCCACGAGCTGCGCCATCTGGAGGGCCGCCAGCGTGGCCTGCGCCGCTCCGAGGCTGTGGCCGGTGACCGTCACGTCGAGCTCCGCGATGGAGAGGCCCTGGCTCGCAGCGTGGGTCTCGATGGTGGCGCGCACGTGGGGCCAGGTGCTTCGGAAGGCGGCGAGGAAGCCCGAATGGACGCGCCCGCCCTCGGGCAGAAGCTCGGGGCAGGCGGCGGGCCAGGGGGTGAAGTCCGTGGCGAAGTCCGTTGCGGTATCGGTGCCCTTGTAGGTGATGACGACGCGCGAGCCCTGGGCACGCACGTAGGCCGTTGAAAGGTCGGTCTCGAAGCGGCTCACGGTGAAGCTCGGGTCAGCGTTGCAATTGTCGGCCAGGGGGAAGTAGGCGAGGGTCGAATAGTTGGCCATCACGAGGGCCTCCTCCTTCGAGAAGAAGGCGATATCTTCTTCTTCGGCTTCGTCTTCGTGCTGCTCGGCGAGGAGGCAGAAGTCGTCTTCTTCGGTGATGGTCGAGGAGGTTGTCGTGATATCGTCGTTCTCAAAAGAAAAGAAGTCTGAAACGTTCAACGAGGGAGTGGTGCATGACTTCGTCGTCGTAGTAGTAGTAGTAGTTTTAGTAGTGGGGATGGTGGTGGTGGGGCGAGAAGCAGTTGTGATAGTAGTGGTGGTCGAGGTGGGAGCTGAGGCAGCGGTTGAGAAGAGGCGGCCGAGTGTGCGTACGAGAAAGCTCATGGTGATGTTAGCCGCTGTGGGGGTGGTAGCTGTAGTGATGTTCGACTTGTTGTGGTGCTGGCGAGGTGGTTGTTGAGAATGGTCTTTCTTCGTCGGTTGGAACTTATGTAGGCGCCTTGCGCCACGAGTGCGGAGTACGCAACGCTTTTGAGTGGGCGACAGAGCTCCGAATTGGTTAAAACGACACCCGGAAAAAGCCCTTTATTTGTTGGACACGTCAGCATCTCAGAATCCCATGGCCAAGTAAGGAATGACTGTTCAAGAAAGGAAAGCCAACAGGGCCGCGTCAGGCCAGGTCAGGCAGACAGCCGCTCCCGCCGAAAAGGCTGGCTTCCTGCAGGAAAGCTGCTCGTCCATGCGACTGTCCAGCAGGAAAGCTGCTCGTCCAGGCGAGCGCGTGGTGTTGGACGATGAGATGGTTTGGTGTTTTGAAAAGTGGAAGAGTGCAATTCGTTTACCTTGCTCGTTCTTCCTTCAGCTTCTAGCTACAGGCGGTGGGACGGGTCGGGTTGGATTTCGCGCTCCGGCTCGGGCGCGTCCCTGGCGATCACCACGGTCGAGTGGCACTGGTGGAGCAGCGCCGTGCTCACCGACCCCAACATCCACCTGTCCACGGACGTTGGTGGGTGTTTCGACGCCACGACACGCACGATCACAGTACATAGAGAAAGGTGCACCGGGCGCACCTTTGCATGGGACCCAGGCCGCGCGAGCCGGCAACCACGGTGTGTGCTCCGTTGACATCCGCCGCGCGGCAGATCTGGCCTGCTAAGTCGCCCGAGCCCCAGTACTCCAGCCGCTCAAAGTAACATTCCCTCTGCACACATTGGGGTGTAAGCCGGTGCGAAACACAAACCTTTTTCCAGGCGAAGACAATGGGTGTGAAGAGAAGAGTGAACAGGAAGGGAGGGCTTGTTGTTTAATTGTTGGAACCGCTCAGCCCCTCGGAATAGAGGGACGAGCAGGCCACCACTTTAAGTGATGTAGACTATGAACCGGAGATGAAATTCTACGGTGATTCAGTATCTCACCCGCCCTGCCCACCACCTCTTCAATCCTCCCCTCTCGCCTCCCATTGTGGGACACTCACTCCCGTTTTGCTGAAGCGTGGCGGAAAAGAATGAAGGAGAAAAAAGAACGAAGACGAAAGAAAAGAGGAAAGG
Organism: Acanthamoeba castellanii str. Neff; assembly: GCF_000313135.1. Taxonomy (NCBI): domain Eukaryota; phylum Discosea; order Longamoebia; family Acanthamoebidae; genus Acanthamoeba; species Acanthamoeba castellanii. The sequence goes on from NW_004457442.1 coordinate 1,101,827, forward strand.
GTTTACCCCGGCATCCTCGCAGCGGTGGGCGTAGTGCTGGGCCAGTGTGCGGGCCTTGCGGCGTTGCTTGCGTCGCTGTTCGTCGGCGGACCGGCGTTCGAGGAGGGTGACCTCCAGGCCGGGCATGGGCACCTTGCGCGTCCCGTAGACCAGCAGCAGGCGGTCGTGCCGCGGCAGCGAGCGCACGGCCCACGAGAAGGCCCGGTCGCTGTTCGGGCTGCCGTCGATCGCCACCACATGCGTCACCGGCACCAGTTCCGACTTGAGCCGGTCCAGCGTCCGCTCCCAGTGCTTCTCGGCCGCTCGGCGCTCCGCCTCGTCTTCGTCCTCTTCATCCCTGTCGAGTGGCCGTTCGATCGGGCGCCCGTGAGACGAGGTCAAGGGGATGATACCAGATGATTCATTCTCCTCCTCCTTTCGGCGCCTTTCGACCCCCCGTTCTTCTTCTTCTTCTTCTTTAGGTTCATTTGTGGCCATGCTGTTGATGATGATGATGGTGTATATTGGTGGTTTAGTCTGGAGTGTTGGCACACAAAGTCCAACGAGTAGCGATTCAGGATCAGTCGATCGGCCATGGCGCTCATGGGCGAGTTGGAGGATAGTGGTCGGCAACTCGGGGGAAGTGGCGCCGGCTTTCTGGCATCTTGCCGCACACGGCACCAGTGGTCGAAAAGCCCCCACAACCGTTCAGTCTTTCGTCCAAATTTAGGACTCATTCAGTTAAGCGACATACACACCTCTCGCCCCGCTTGAGTGAAGAGGCAATCGCCCCAAGGAGAGAACGCCGCGTTGTGTGCAAAATTGAAAGCCACGTGTGCCACCCAAAAGATTAAAGGCATTTTCGCCTCTATTTTCCCTCTGGTTTCTTTCCTTCTTTTTGTGGTGGCGGGGTATCTGTTCCGCGAAGACCACAAAATAAAACCAGAACGTCCGGGCAGCTGACGCACTCCTCGACTCGAAACACACCAGTTTGACCCGCAGCAGCTCCACCTCGACTGCCGCCGCTTGTCCAACAACACAGGCGCCCAACACCCGTGTTAACACATACATATCACACATCTCAGAAGATGAAGAACAGGAACACTTCAGGTGGAAGGAAGGGTGCGTAGCGACTCACTTGCCTGTTCGTAAGCACCCCCTTGAATGGTAAAACCTGACATTCTTCTTCCTTCTAGACAGGGCGCAGGAGGCCATCGAGTCGTTCAGCGCCATCGTCGAGGACTCCAACAGCAGCCCCAAGTTCGCACCTGCCTCTTTTCTTCACTTCAGCCCAATTTTTTCCAATTATTTTTCTATTTAAGCATAAATTAAATTTTAACTCAAATTATTTTATATTTAACTTAGATCTATCCCTAACAAATTGTATTTCTGTATTTCTGATTATAATTAAAATGTACAGGTTTCAATATGAGATCATTCGCGTGCCGCCTTACCACTACATTCACGTGCTGGACAACAACGCCAACGTGGTGCGCGTGGTCGAAGGACCCTCGCGCTACACCTGCCTCGGTCACGAGAAGGTCATCCTCGGCCCCGAGCCCATGTACGCGCCCTCTCCTCGAGGCCTTCTCTTCTCTTCTCTTCTCTTCTCTTCTCTTCTCGTGTCTCCTTAGTCTCATAGTCATCTCATCTCATGCGTGTCTGTGTGCAGGATCGTGGTGCCACCTCGACACTATGCCACCATCGAAAACCCCGTCCTCAAGGATGGTGCGACAACACACGCACACACACTGTCGCACACGCACGCGCACAACCGCACACACACGACCGCACACGACAATTGCGAGGCGGACGACTAACGTGGTGTGTGGGCGTCTGGTGGTGTAGCGGAGGGCAAGATTGTGCTGGACAAGCACAAGCAGGCCAAGCTGCGCCACGGCGAACTGGAGATCCGGTTCGAGCGCGACCCGTTCCCGCTGTACCCCGGCGAGAAGCTCAGCGGCCCCGTCCAGCCGCTCGTCGTCGTCGCCGAAAACACCGCCCTCCGCCTCAAGGCCTGTACGCTCCCTCGCCCTCTCGCGCGTGTGCCGTTGTGTGTGCGGTCGTGTGTGTGCGTGTGCGGTTGTGTGCGTGTCGTGCGCTTACAGTGTCGTGGTTGGCGCGACAGTGTGCGACTTTGACGAGGCCAAGGCGGAGGAGAAGGGCAAGGAGAAGGGCAAGGGCCACCACGGCCGGCGAGTGGCGGGCGAGGAGTGGCTCTTCGCCGGGCCGCACACGTACTTCCCGCGGGTCGAGGTGGCGGTGATGGAGGTGATCCACGCGGTGGTGCTCAAGCCCGACCAGGCCCTCCACCTCCGGGCCTACCGCGACTTTGTGGACCGGCAGGGCGTCGAGCGCAAGGCCGGCGAGGAGTGGCTGGTGCGCACGGCCGGCGCGTACCTGCCCGACGTCAACGAGAAGCTGGTGACCACCGTCTCGGGCTACATCCTGACCAGCGACAAGGCCCTCCACCTACGCGCCCGCACCTCCTTCACCGACATGTACGCCGCGCCTCTTCGTTCTTTCTGTCGCTTTCGCTTTCGCTTTCGTTCTTGAGTCCAGCGAAATGCTCACCTGTGCGTGGCCGGGCAGGTATGGGAATGAGCGGAAGGCGGGAGAGGAGTGGCTGGTGACCAGCGAGCAGGGCGAGGTGCACATCCCCGACGTCTACGAGGAGGTGGTCGGCACTCGCTCTATCACGTCCCTCAGCAGTCGCCAGTACTGGTAAGAGCCCACACACCACACACCGAACAAACAACACGACACGACACGCACACGACACACGCACCACACGCAACCGATGCTGATGACGTCTGCAATTTTGAATCGATGGACAGCATCATCGAGAATCCGGTGGTGGACGGAGCGTCGAAGCTGGGCGCTCGCGAGCTCAGGCGCGGTCCCCTCAACTTCTTCCTCAAGCCGGGAGAGACCATCCAAGCTGGCCACCTCAACGAAAGTATTTCTCCTCTCCGCGCCCACCACTTCGTGTTCTTCTGCTAACCACACACACAACACACACACAACACACAACAACAGTCTACCTGTTGATGGCGGAGGACGGGCTGCTGATGCGAGCGCGCGAGGCCTTCGAGGACGTGACGGAGGACGACAACAAGGTCAAGCGCATCACCAGGCGGCGGGCCGGCGACCGGTGGCTCGTGTGCGGTCCGCGCGAGTACATCCCGCCGCTCGAGGCCGAAGTCATCCAGCGCCAGCGGGCCGTCATCCAGCTCGAGGGCCTCAACCTCTACATCTTCAACATCGGCCCGATCATCGGCCTGGCCTTCCTCCTCCTCGTCCTGCTCTGGTTCGTGGGCCGCTCGCTTGGCGGCGGAAGCAGCGCCGCGCCGCCCACGATCCTCGACCAGCAGGAACTCTAAACACAACACAAACAACACGACACGACACGCACACACAACACACACGACACTTCACCTGTTCAATGTACTTTTCTCTCGCCGCACGCACGGCGTGACAACAATGCCAGTTGGCCAACATGCAAACAACCACTGCGCGGGAGAGAAGGGAAGGGAAGGTCAGCGGCCACGTCCGCCGCGGCCGCCGCGGCGTTCTCGGCGTGCATTGGAGAGGGAGAGCGAGCGGGAGGTTTCGCTGTCCCACGACGAGAAGCCATACTTGGGCACCCCGTCGTACTGCGGTCGGTCGCTCAGCGACTCCAGGTCGCGCACTTGGGCCTTTGGTGGGTGCGAGGCGCACAGTCAGTCTTACACGCACCACGCACCACGCACCACGCACCAGGAGAGTTGGGGGGGGGGTGTGTGCAAAGAGATGTTCGTACGACGTATTTGGCCGAGTACTCGAAGGCGATCTTGCGGTTGTGCGCGTTGAGGAAGCCGTGCATCTGTTTGTACACCAGGCAGAGGAACATCACATCCTCGCTCGCGTAGCCCACCATGCTGCCCGATGGCACGCACGCGTAAGCAACTCGTGGTGTCGTGTGCGTGTCGTGTCGTGTCGTGTCGCTCTACCTCGAGGTGAGCGGTCTGGTCTTCCAGTAGGTGGGGTCTTCCACCATCTTGAGCCGCTCCTCCTTCTTGAACGAGTTGATGGCGTCGATGCGCCGCACCAGATCCAGCGCGAACGGCGCGTCGGCCGCCGATTTGTCGCCGGAGGCCTGCTGTTGCTTCTTCCGCTCGGCCCGCTCCTTCTCCTGCTCCTGCGCCGCCTTGGTCTCCAGGATGGGCGTCGCGTAGGCGCGCAGAACAGTGTTCAGTCCCACCGGCAGCGGCGTCCTGCGTGCAAACAATATTAAGTCATGAGCTGTGTGCGCAAGCGTGTGCGGTGGTGCGTGTGCGTGTGCGTGAGTGTACCCTTGGCCCATCTGTCGCTTGATTACGGCGTAGGCGATCTGTGTATCAAACACGTTCTGCAGCGCCACACCGTACTGATGGTACATCGCGTCACTGTCGCCTCTGCACAACACAGCACACAGCACATGGCGAGCAGTGGAGAGTTAACAGAGACGGCGGTGGGGCCGGGCGGTGGTGGACGGCAGCCGTACCGGCAGTCGTGGAGGACCTTGCGCACCTTGGTGGACTCGAGCAGCGCGCGAAGGCCGCCCTCCTCGAAGAGCGCGCGCCCGTGCTCGAGCACGTCCACCAGGTACACCTTGCTCTCAGTGCCGATCTGCACCAGGCAGAGCTCGCCCTCGCGCGACAGGTTCACACCCTCGCAGTCCACCGCGATCACCTCAAGCTTGGTCAGCTCCGCCACCATCTCCCTGCACTCTGCACCCACCCACCACCGTCAGCCCCCACGCGTGCGGTGCCGTGCGGTGCGCGGCTGCGTACCCTCGATCTGCGAGACGATGAACACGTTGGGCGGCATTGTGCCCTCCTCCACTGTACCGTGTGTGTGTGTGTGTGTGTGCGTGCGTGCGGTGGTGTGTGCGGTGGTGTGTGTGTGTGTGTGTGCGCGGTGGTGCGTGTGCGTGTGCGGTGGCGAGGTGAGCGAGCGCAGGGCAGTAGCGAAGGTTGGGGAGCGAGGCGCGAGTGTACGTTTGAGGGGAGGGATGAGGGCGAGCGTGGAGGCGAGGGCAGCGGCCTCCTTGCCGCCCTTGCGCTTGCGCTTGACGATGACCACGTTGCCGGAGAGGGACTGGTCGCCAGCTTGGCCCTTGCTCCGGTTTCGCTTTCGCTTCTTCCTCGCGGCGGCATCGCCGCCTTCATCCTCGCCAGTGCCTTCCTTCTCTTCCTGATCTTCAATCTCCAGAAGGTCGAATGGATTCGAAGATGCAAAGCTGCTGGCCGTGATCGACGAAGAAGAAGAAGATGAGGCGGTGGTGGTTCGCCTTGTGGCTGTGGATCGTGAAGACGAAGTCGAAGATGATGATTGATTGGCAGCAAGCTGCCGCCTCCGGCGAAGCTCTTCTGCCATCTGCTTGCGCTTATCATCCTCGGCCTCCCCTTCCGCCATCCGATCCATCGATCCCAAAATGTCGTCCAAGATCGACATCTCGTTTCTACTTCTTTTGTTTCTCATCTTTTGTGTTTTGTTTTTATTTTATTTTTTGTCGACTAGGCTAGGGTGTGGCCCCGTCGGGCAGTGCTCGAATGGTGCGGACTACGTCGGTGAACAGGGCCATCTCCAGGCCGACGCCCTCCCGTTCGGCCTGGTCCAGCAGCCGCAGGCCCTCCTTCTTATCACGCAGAACCGAGCACATGATGAGGAGCACGCGGTAGGTGGTCGTGTCGGCCTTGATGCCCCGCTGCTGCATGAGCTCGAAGAAGCGGAGAGCCGTCGCCTTCCGCCGCAGCCGCGCGTTGGCGTCGATCAGGGCCGTGAAGGTGATCAGATCGGCCTCGAGCCGGCCCTCCTCCACCATGCGCCCCACCTCGTCCAGCAGCTGCACGGGCCGACGCTGGTCGTCGCCGCTGATGACACCGCCCCTGGCGTTGATGGCCGCCTCGCGTGTGATGCATGCCCGGATGAAGACGGTGATGATCCGCTTGTGGGGCTGCAGCCGCCATCGCGAGACCATCAGCTCCGTGAGGTCGTGGGCGCGCGCGAGCTGGCCCCGGGTCACCAGCTGGTTCAGCAGCTGGTCCATCCGCCCGTGCCAGTACGCGCCGACCCGCGCCCACTTGTCCGCCTCCGACTCTTGTGGTCGCCCATCACCTTCTTCCCCTTGTCCACCTTCGTTTTCGCCTTCCTTTGTTTCTCCTTGTTGTCGTTGATGTAGTTGTTGTGACTGTCCGCTGGCTGTCGACTGTGTCGTTCCGTCGGAAGCCGGAGGGACGGCCGCCGAGAGTCGCTCGATGAATCGATAGGCCAGGGAGGAGTCCTCATGAGGGCTCGACAGCCGCTGCCACAGCTCATCCAAAATGGACACGCTGCGCATCGCATGCCCACAACATCAGAAATCACGCACTCCAACCACTACGAAGCATATTGTGCGGTGCGGTGACGTGCGGATGTACCGATCGATGCTGAGATCACTCCTGTCGCCCAGGGCGTCCAACACAGAGAGCAGCCGATCCACGTCCCGCTTCTCTAAAAAGTAGGTGACAAAGCTGTTGACGAGCCCATTGTCTATCCTGAGGTTGTAGAGCTTCATGTCGTGTAGCACCTCGAACGCCCTGCAGCCGGCGAGCAATGCATCCCCATGCGTGAGCGGGCACCACCCGTGATGTGATAGCCACAGCGCGTGCTTGGTGGTGGTGGTGGTGGTGGTGTGTGTGTGTACCTTTCCAGTTTGTTGTGACGGAGTGAAGCGTTGATGAGTGCGCCCGCGCTGAAGATGTTGAGCGGCACTCGCTCCTCCTTCATACGGGCATAGACAAAGAACATCTCGTCGAGGTTGTTGGTCGCCGACAGCGTGGAGACCAGCGACGCGTAGCCGATCGTGTTGCCCATCCGCACCTTGGGCAGCGCGGCCAGCGATTGGCTGAGAAAGGCGGGGTCGCCCGAGCGCTGGGCGAACGATATCAGCTGCGCCAATGGACCTGCGCATGAGCGTGTGCGGTGGTGTGTGTCAGCGCAAGGCGCCAAGGTGTTGTGCGGGAGGTGACTTATGGGTACCTGGCCTCACGTACAGAGCACGCTGCACCCACTCGAGCCGCTGCTTGGCTTCGATGCCACGCATGAGCCCCCGCCCTGGCTGTGGTGCGTGATCATCTGCAGTCGAATGGGCAGAAATTAATTTGGGTTGCCATCTCGCACTGGCGCGTATGGGTGGATCCGTACGTGAGGTGAAGGTCCGATGCTGATTTACCGTAGTGGAGAGGGCTAACGACCTGAATTGCGGAGCCGATGCTGACAAATGATTGGCAGCCAAATTTAGGCGCTTGCATTTCTAAACAGGCCAGCAGAAAGCGGTAGGTACCTCGGCTTGTGAGAAGCGACGAAGCCGCCCTGTGCCCACCCAATCTCCCTCTCATCTCACCAAGAATGAAAACTCGCCTTCGTGAAATCATAGAAAGAAAACCGCGGAAATTATTTTAGAATCCACACGAAGATCATGACTCAAGATGGCAGTACAGAGTTTGAAACTGCCATGCAGAACCTGATGCTAACATTTGTGTGGTGTGTGTTGATGCCAGGTATGATTTCCTCAAGCTCACTGTCATTCTGCTCCAGCATCTACCTCATTCTGCTGCCTTTCTCTCATGCTCATGTGTATCACTGTGTGGAGCATGTGCTCTCACTCACCCCTTGTGCCCATAACTCAGCCAAACATGTTGAATGAGCGCCAGCGACATTTTTTATTTCATTTTTTATTTCGTGCACGAGTTTGCGGACGAACGCCTGAGTTTTCGCTGCCTTTGTCCGCAATAATAAGTTGATTAATTTTTTTCAGACTGCCGACACCTGTCCGTTTCAACCAGCAGAGATAACCACTTTGCCTGGCTATGCACTTGTCTCATTAGATAAACGACCAAGTTGCGTGATTGCAGACTTGCTCGGTGCTCTACCCAGGAGGGAGGATTGTTGGGCGTCCGCTTGAGCGTTCTGTTCGTGTGGGTGTTGTCCCGGGGATTTCGCCCGAAGGTTGTGCTGGGTGGTTAGAAGTTCATTTAGTTGAGGGGAAAAATCCCCCTTTCAGGGCCTTTGGGACCAATCAGCGCCCACTACGGTTGGCCGGTGTACCTTTATCTTGGCGCAACGTCAGAGAAGTTAGACACAGCCGTTCACCACCAAGCACACAAGCAACCCAGTCCTGCTCGCCTTGATCGTGCGGTAGTACTCGCTATCTATCAAGTTATCTATCACCACCACACCATCATGAGACTTCCCGCCTGTTTGGCCGTGCTTCTTCTCTTCGTGGGCCTCTGCGCCGCCGAGACCCACTACCTCTACCCCACCAACACCACCTGGGTCGCCACCATCCAGGCCATGACCGCCGGTGACATCGCCATCCTCGCTCCGTACGTCCACCACGTCAACTTTGTTGCCCGTGATGTCATGAGCATTGGTTTCATTCCTCACACATGCGCGTATGTGCAGTGGTGAGTACACTGTTAATGGCACCTTCTCGCTCAACTTCGCTGGCAGCTCCGGCTCGCCGATCACTGTGAAGGGCACCGTGGTCGAGGGCAACCTTCAGACCATCATCAAGCAGGAGGCCAACAACCAGAACATCATGAACGTCGCCGGCAGTTACTACGGCTTCTATAACCTCACCTTCACCTGCGCCGATAGCTGCCTCCAGGGCGTGAGCGTGGGCGCCAGCTCGCACGCCACCTTCCAGGACCTCGTCATCCACCACACCAACCGGACCGGCTTCGTGGCCAGCACCGCCAGCGCTGTCTACACCGATCTCACCGTCAGGCGCGTCGAGATCTACGACACCGGCCGCGACACCAGCGAGTGCTTCGTGTTCGGCTGCACCAGCGACCGCTGCCAGGTGCACGACAGCATGATCGAGCTCAACTACTGCCACGACATCGTGGACACCATGACCAACTACGGCGTCGGCATTGTGGTCAACACCGGCTCCTACAGTACGTTACTCGCCCTCCACCACTAAAAATAACATTAGCTCACTTTCAGCACTTTGCTCGCCTTGCAGAGAACACCATCAGGAACAACGTCGTCTTCAACACCAACGCTGCAGGCATTCGCCTCTACGACGACTACGGTGTACGTCCCTCGATTTGCCGGCGATGAGGTGAAGCATGACGCTAACCTACACCTCCTTCTCTATTCAGCGTGGCGTCAACTTGGTGGAGGGTAACGCCGTGACCAAGACCAAGAGCAACGGCATTCAGGTGAGCTCGGGCGCCATGGTGAGGAACAACATCGTCGCCAACGTTGTCTCGTTCGGCATCGCCGTCTCCAGCGCCCAGCTCAAGACCGCCAACCGCTACCACGACATCCAGATCGTGCACAACACTGTGGCCCTGTCCGGTCAGGCCGATCTCTCCCTGCCCGCGCTCAGCGGCGACAGCTTCGTCGTGGTGAACAACGCCTTCCTGTCCTCCACCGCTGCCTTCACCGTCGGCACCCAGTCCAGCTCGGTGTGGCTCAAGAACGCCTACGTCGCCGGCTCGCTCCCCACCGGCGTCGCCAGCTCGGCCCTGTTCCAGGTCACCGCGGACGTGGTGGGCGAGACCTACTACCCCACCAACACCAGCGCGCTCATCAACGCTGGCACCAAGAGCTACGCCACCCCCGTGACTTGGGACTACAACGGCACCCCCAGGAGCTCCTCCACCCCCACCGTGGGCGCCTACGAGTACACCACGGCCACCAACCCCGGCCAGCCCATCGGCTCCACCATCAAGACCCCTCTTGAGACCTACCCCTCGGACAGCTACAACGCCGAACCTGACGACGGTGACGATTCCGGCAATGGTTCCGGCAACGGCAGCAACTCTGCCGCGGCCTCGGTCCAGTCCTGGATCTCCCTCATCCTCGCCTAAACCTGGACTCAGCTCCTCTCCATCTATCAACCCCATCTTCCCCCATATATATGTATTTATCTCTTCTTAACCATTATCATCGCCATCAGGCCGATGCAATACACCAGAACGCTCACTGGAGCTGTTACATGGCTTCCGCACACGCGCGTGGCATTCTGATCATTCCTAATAAACAAAAGGGGGCTGCCCACAACAACGCAACGAACCATAGTTTGGTCGGCTTGGCTTGATGGAAAGGAAGCTGGTTGCGGCTGTCCACGCACACCCCCTCCGCTAGCTCACCAACGAGAGAGCTCAGGGGAAGTGTGTTCTCGAAGCGCTACGCACGAACTGAAAATCCTGTGGTAGGCCGATGTGAACAGAGATGGACAAGGAACAGGACTTTTTCGTCAACTCCAATGCTCGAATCAAGGCGAGAAAGGTGCGCCTCTTCAAGGCCAGAATTCAATTCTTTCATTCAAAGCAATGCCTTCCTATTCTTTCATTCATTAATCCATTCTTTTCATTCTTCATTCTCAAATCTCTGCCCCTGGCCGACACTGACGTTTAATGCATTGGCCATCGTAGCACAAGAGCCTGTGCTACAGCGCGAGCCAAGCCGAAGAGGGGACACAGAAGCTGGCGGCCAAGAAGGAGCTGCCGTGGGAGCGCGAGTGGTTCCAGCGGCGACAGCGGCGGCTGGCCAAGCGAGAGGAGGAGCGACTCGTGCAGCTGCTCCAGAAGAAGCATAGCGGCCAACTACTGCGGTACCAACAAGAGCGCCAACGCAAACAGCAGCAGCAGCAGCAACATGAACGAAGAGACGAGCAAGAAGGGGAGGAAGAGGGAGAAGAAGGGGACCACGGGCTCGAGCAACAACAACGACAATCGAGACAGCAAGAGGGACTTGTATACGAGATGGAGACGGACGGCGGTGGTGGTGGTGAAGAGGATGAGGAGGAGGAGCACCGAAGGCAGCAGCAGAGGCTCCACGACGCGGCGTGGGCGCTGACGAACAGCGGATGGGGCGAAGAGGGCAGCTGGTCGAGCCAGGAGGCGCCGTACACTCCGCCCCTGCGGCGCACAATCTCTTCGCCGCTGGTCAAGTCCAAGACGATCGGAAACTACACCCAGCAGGTGAGCAGAGCCCCTTTACGCCGAACGCACTCATCGAGCCCACACTGAACCTCACCGACACACACGACACACTCACACACACGCACGCACGCACACCACACAACACACTCAGGGCAACGACCACCTGCATGCTGGAGAAAATCAAGACAGGCACCTCTTCTACTGGGACGAAGAGCGCTCCCTGTTGTGGTACGGTCCTCTCGCTCGCATCGGCCTCGCGCGTTGAACAATCTCACATGATGCTGTGCGGTGCGGTGCGCGAAGGCTGGGCGTGTTCGACGGTCACTCTGGCAGCGCGGCCGCGGACTTCCTCTGCCGCAGGCTGCTACCCAACATCGACACGTACGTGCTTACGTCGCACAGACCTTTCGCACCTCACACGCCGCACAAGACCTTAGCTTGACGTAATCTCTTCTCCATCCTCCTCTTCCTCCTCCTCTTTCAACTCGGCGCCCAGCCTGCTGCCGCCGAGTCGCAAGTCCTACTCGCGAGATAACCTGATGGCCGCCATACGCACCGGTATCATCGAGACCGAGAACCAGTTCCGCCAGGAGGACCAACCCGACGGTACCCTTACCTTCTCCATCTGTTCGAATACTCTCCTCCTCCTCCTCCTCTTCTTTTACGCCGTTGGCGTTGCTTGCGGGGGCTCTCCGCCGTGCAGCGCTTTAACGAGCCCGCGCTTTCATCTCCCTTCTCCAACAAAGGTGCCTGTCTGCTGCTGGCGTGTCTCTCGGGCGAGTGGCTGGTCGTGGCCAATGTGGGCGACTCGCGCGCCGTGCTGGGGTCCTACAGCCTCGGGTCCACCCACCAACTCACATCAAGGTACCACTAACTCCAACCCACCAAGCCACAATCAATCAATCAACGGAGGAGTGGGGCTTTATGTACACAACGCGAGACGCGGCCACAAATTCGCAGCCGCGGCTCACTGCTCGCGGCAAGATCGCACGCGTTTGGGGTTGAGACCATCCGGGGCGTGGGCGAGAGGAAAAGGGGGGAGGGGGCTCAATAGCGGTGCGAGTCGAGGACGGGCACCTCCCGCTCGCCCCTGTACCCTTCGCTTTCGGTGACGTCGGCCACGTGGTCTCCGCTCTTCTTGGCCTTGGCGGCCGCCACTTCGCGTTGGCCCTTCTCCCGCCTCAGCTTGCCATCCCTCTCCATCTCCTGCTTCTTCATCAAACGGCCCATTCTCTGCATGTGCCGTTCCCCCCCCCCAACGCCACACAGCACGCAATGACACAACACGCATCACCGCACACGCACGACACACACGTTAATCCGTTTTTATGGTGGAGAACCCAGTGGCCACCGGCGTGGGTACCTCTTTGATGGTGCCCATAAGTTCGTCTCTCCAGCCGGCGAAACGCGAGGCCTTCTCTTCTTGTTGGGTGGTGTCGCTCATCTTTGATGCTTGGGTCTGTTCTGGGCTTTGGCTGGGCTGGAGGGGCTTGAGTCGACTGTTGGGCCTCTTTTCAAAATTGTGACCGTTCTCGGCCGTGGCCGGCGAGAGCGAGCCTTATTGGCTGGTCATCGTGTGGTGTTTGTCACCGATCATCTCGGCAGCGTCTCTCCTGAATTTCCATATCTGATCTAGATACGGCTGTCAAACGGCCCCTTTGACTCAAAGCGCTCACGCGCGCTCACGACTACAGGGCGTCGTGTTCTCTGCTGACCCCGGCGATGGTGGTGGCGGTGGTGGTGTGAACGCAACAGAACGCTCACGAACGACCACAATGCGACGAACGAGGTGGAGGCCAAGCTTGCTCGGTTTCGGTTTCTCAAGAACAACGGACTGCTGTCCAGCAGCGCAAGCCCCAGTACGTTGCCCTGCCCCTTCTTCGACCCACGCACGCGCACCACCGCACACACGCACCATTGCACACGCGCACTCACCCAACTTTGTCACACTGCGCGCAGGCGATTACTCGGAGGAGGAGCTGATCGAACAGGTCAAGGACATCATGGAGGGGTCGGACATCATCGAGAACGGTCGATTACTCACCGTGCAACTGACCCGTTCCATTGGTGCGTTTCTTCTTCTCTCTGTGTGTCGTGTGTGTCGTGTGTGTCGTGTGACTTGACTTGGTGTGCTAACTGCTGCCAACTGACCATGCAGGCGATTTCGGCATCAAGCGATGCTGCTTCGACGTGGTGTCCAATGAGCCCGAGTTCACCATCCTCCAGCTGTGCGAGGAGGACCGGCTCCTCATTCTCGCCTCGGACGGAGTGTGGGCCACGGTGCGTTCATAATAATCCTCGCGTGTGCGTGTGCGTGTGCGTGTGCGGTGGTGCGTGTGCGTGTGCGTGTGCGTGTGCGTTTACTTTCTCAACGTATGCGCTCACTGCCGCGCGCGCATGTATGGTGCTATCAGGTGACGGCGGATCGAGCAGTCGATATGGTGATGGAGAAGGTCATCAACCTCTCGTCCTACATCGACCGTATTGGACCCGCCGAGTATCTGGTGCAGGAAGCCGTGTCGAAAGGCTCGGGCGACGACCAGACGGCGCTGGTGTTGGATTTGAACAAATACCGCAAGGGCCTTCTGAAGCCCCACCACGCCACCTTCAGCGGTGTATCGCCCCTGGAGCGGACCATCAAAAAAGGTAACACACGACACACACGACACACACAACACACACGACACACACTGACTGCTTTTGCGTGTGCGTCTGTGTGCGCCGCCCAGGTCTCTTCCTGTCGGATCGACAGTGTCGCTTGAACTCGAACATGTACGGCTCGGCCACGCGCTCATTCGGCGCCAAGATGGCCCTGCTCCATGCCAAGGGCTCGTTCATCGGTTCCAGCGAACCCAACAAGTTCGACGTCGACGCCCGGAAGGCCCAGTCGCTCGCCAGTTCTGCGCACAAGTACGCACACACACGCCCCACCGCACACGCACGCTCACCTCGCCCGCCTTCTGACCTTCTGTTCGGTCGAACGTGTGCACCAGGCCGGGCAACGTGGTGCCGCCAGCACCCCTGCGTACGTCGGTCCTGGGGCTGTTTGACAGCGCGGCGATCGAGGAGAGCAAGGCACGCGAGGCCGACCGGAAGAAGAAGGGCGTGCTCTACGGCCGCACCTACTTCTGAGCAGCAGCACCGCACAACAACCGCCACTCGGTGGTGGCGCTGTAGGAACCCGCCCAGCCCCGGAGCAAGTAGCTGGCGTTTGTACATTTTTTTTTTCTTTTCTTCTTTTTGCAATGCAAGTGCAGTCGAGAGCTCTTCAGCTCTTTCCACGACCACCGGGGCTGACCCTCGCGTTGCGACCGCCTCGACCGGCGCCACCTCGTGGCCCGCCCCGCTCGCTCTGGCCTCCTCCTCCTCTTCCCCGGCCCGCTATGTCTCGCGGCCCGCCACGTCGCTGGGGCAGTCGCCCCTCCTGCGCCTCTTCGGCCTCGTCGTCATCGTCACCTCCGCCCGGCCGCGTCGCCGCCACCCGCACAGCCGCCTCCTCGTCGGCCGGGGTGCTCACCCCGAACACGCGCTTGAAGGGCAGCACGTTGCCGAGCGGGTTGTGCTCCTTGCGCGAGTTGTGGTCATCTAATAATAAGTGAGCGCAGACGAAGGAAGAGCAGTTACATTAAAAAAGTCAGTAGTGAAGAGGCAAGAGGCCGTACTGAAGATGGCGAAGCAGATGTGCTTGAAGCAGCCCCGATACTCCTCGAGCACCTCCCGGAACAGCTCGGCCATGTGATCCGGCGGATTACAGAACGCACCGCAACCGAACGCACTGCGAAGAGAGAAGAGAGAGAAACAAACTCTGTGGCGTCAGCATCACTGCTCGAGCGTACGGGGAAGCGAAGTCCCCTGAGCAGAGGATTGAAGAAAGAAAGAAAGAAGACCTGAGAACGAGCGAGTCGTGTCCATGCTCGGCGGCGATGTTGAGGATGACTCTGATCTTGTCCTTCGTCTTCACCACCACTTCCGGCGCCAGTCGCAGCGTCGGCTTGCCTGCAACCATCATCACCGCCCCCACTAGCCTCAGCTCACATGTGTGCGGTGTGTGCGGTGGTGCGTGTGCGGCGAATGCGAACCGTTGATTTTCGCAGTCACGAGCTGAGGGTGGGAATAGGCGGCGACGGCGATGAAGTCCAGCGCTACGGGCTCCGGCAGGAACTCGTAGCCCTTGGACTCGGCCGCGCGGAACACCCGCACCGAGGGCGAGTAGACGCCGGAGAAGTCGCGCAGCGGGTACCCCCACCGCCGCCCGGCGTCGATCTTCTTCGGGTCCTCCAGCGACTGGTAGTAGTTACTCCGCCGGAACAGGTTCTCCTCCTGGGCTCCCGCTCCATGCCTGCACACACCGCACGCACCACCGCACACACCGCACACACCACCGCACACGCGTGAGATGCAGGCCAGCAGATCAGTGCAGAACGAAAGAACGAAAGCGAGCGTGAGCGCACTTGTAGCCGCCGCCGGGCCGCCTGTGGGAGGCCATGTTGAGCACGGCCGGATTGAGGCCGCGATTGAGCTTGAGGTCGATGGCCGCCTCCAAGCAGTCGCCCTCCACCACCTCGTAGTGCGTCTCGGGGAAGCGGCGCTGCTTCACCGACAACTCGCGTAGGGTGTGCAGCTCACACCTGCGTCGCGCGTCACAGCGTGTGCGGTGAGTCGCACGACACACACGACACACACGACAGTGGTGGCACGTACGCCTTGACCTGCTCCTGGAGGGCCTGGGCGGTGGTGATCGGGATCTGCTCGCCGGTGAGAAGGCGGTACGACAGCTGCTCGCAGCACCGCACCGTGTCTTCGATGATGTCCACCCTGCCGATCGTGTGCGCTCGTGAGTGCCGTGCGGGTGTCGTGCGTGTGTCGCGTGTGTGCTCTTACCGAAGGGCGCGCAGGGCACCGCCATTGCGGGTCGCGCTGGCTTTGCTGAAGGCGCACAGCCAGCTCTCCGCGTTAAACGTGCCATCCGCTCCGGCGCCTAACGCGTTGAATGGTGGTGGGGGGGGGATCCGCGGTCAGCTTGCCTGGGTCAGTGGCCCCCCAAAACAATTAACGGAATGCAAAGTAAACGCTAGGTAGGTACCGTGTCGTGTGTTGCTGTAGGTGCGGGTCGGCTGCTCCATCTTCAGGAAGAGGGTTGAAGATGTTGGAAATGTTTGAGATTTTGAGATTTGTTTTTTATTTATTTATTTGTGTGTGGTGTCCCGGCTTCGCCGAATAGAGATGAGAAAAAGATAGTAAGATTAAAAGGTAATATTAACAATAAATACACACAAAAAGATAACTGCGCACACAAGCCTCCGGGAAAGTGCACGCGCGTAGCGAGAGAAATTCCGTTCACTCTTGGTGGCTTTTGATCTTTGGACCGCGCACCTGATCTGTCATGGAGGGGCACGCCATTTCGCACTACAGACCACCAAGCAAGCACATACAAACGATAGACACGACTCAACGACTCAACGACGTACCGACATGGCCAGCCGCACGAGGAAGGAATTCGATATCGTGGTTGTGGGCAGCGGCGCGGGTCTCACCGGCATCGCAGTCCCCTCAGCTCGCAACGGCCTTCGCGTCTGCCTCATCGAGGTACTACCAAGCCCCCCACCTCACCCCCCTCTTGGGTACTGATGGTGGCCGTCCAGGAGGGTCCCCTAGGCGGCACATGCCTCAACCGCGGCTGCATTCCCAGGTGCGCGAGTCTGTGTGTGGTGCGTGCGGGTGTGGTGTGGTGTGAGTTTGGAGACGCTGACGGCTGGCGCGGCAGTAAGATGCTGCTGCACCCGGCTGAGGTGGCGCAGGAGATGGAGGAGTGCCAGAAGCTCCATCTACGCACGCACGGCGTGGAGCGCCACCATCAGGTTCTCTCGCGCTCGCTCGTTTGGTTGATTGAACAGCCACACAACGCACGAAACAACACACTCACGCCACACACACACAGGCGCTTGTGGAGGAGGTGTGCAACCACATTGACAAGGCGGCCGAGAACTGGAAGCCCAAGGTCGAAGAGCACGGCATCCACCTCATTCAAGGTTAGACGACCGAGCGCGGAGCGAAGACGATCACAGCTCTGCTCACTATGTTCTTCTTCTTCTTCTTCTTTCTTCTTTTTGCACAGACCACGTCACGTTCGTGGACAAGCGGGTGCTCCGGGTGGAGTCCACCGGCGAGGAGATCACCGCGCCCAAGATCTTCATTGCTTGCGGTAGCGCGCCAGCCCTCGCGCGCACTACGTTTGGGAGTAGATCATGGGCTAAATTGGATCACACAGGGGCACGCCCGGCCGCGCCGCCGATCGACGGACTCGAGAGCACCCCCTACATCACCTACGTCGAAGCCTTGCGCATGACCAAGGTCCTCTCAGAACCGTATGTGGACCAAGGCTAAGGTGGGTGCTGACGTCACGCGCCTATGCCACACAACACACAGAAACCCAAGTCGGCGTGTGTGATCGGAGGGGGCTACATCGGCGCGGAGCTGGCCTTCTTCCTCCACGAGATGGGCATCAAGGTGACGGTGCTGGATTCCAAGGCCAACCTGGCCGACCGAGAGGACGAGGACGTGGCCGAGGAGTTCATGAAGGTCTTCACCTCCATCGTCGACGTCAAGCCCGAAGTCAACATTGTACGTTCCGGGAACATATGAATCATCCGCGTCTCACAAATACTGAACTGTGTGCTGTTGTGTGGCCAACAGACGAAGGTGCGCCACAACGACGGTACGTTCACTGTCGAGTACGGCGACGATCAAAAAACGCATACCATCGAAGCCGAGCAGCTGCTTGTCGCCACCGGCGTCCAGGTATAATACACAGCGGTGACAATCGGTCTGTCCAAGTTACGAAACCCACACACACACACACACACACACACACAATGCAGGCAAACTGCGATAAGCTTCAGGTGGAGAAGACGGGCGTGGAGTTGACCGAGCAGGGGATGATTAAGGCGGACGAGTGCCTGCGCACCACCTGCGAGGGCGTGTGGGCTCTGGGCGACTGCGTGGGCAACTTTATGTTCAGGCACTCGGCCAACTTCGAGGCCGAGTACCTCCTTCGCTCCGCCGCGCTTCCCAAGGACACGTCGAAGCAGCAGCCCATCGACTACGCCGTACCTATGCTACCTGTCCCCCACGGCACAGCACCGTGCTCATAGCACCTTTCTTCTTCTTCTTCTTCTTCTTCAGCCGATGCCGCACGCAGTCTTCTCGTATCCACAAATGAGCGGAGTGGGCAAGACCGAGCAGGAGCTCAAGGAGGAGGGCACTGGGTACATCAAGGTACATGCACCCTGCTTCCCTGTTACCACACTTCCTTCATCTGATGAGACCACCATCAACAGGGAGTGGCGCTGTACAGCAAAACGCCGATGGGCATGGCACTCCGGGCGAAGCACGGGTTCGCCAAGGTGCTGGTGGACAAGGCAAGCCGAAAGGTGCTGGGCTTCCACGTCATTGGATCCGATGCGAGCAAGCTCGTCCACGAGGTGATCCCGGTCATGACCATGGGCGGCAAGCTGGACGACATCCTCAAGTGCATCCACATCCACCCGGCCATGAACGAGGTGGTGCGGGACGCCTTCCGTGAAGCACGCGACGCCTTCCTGGAGCAGAGGCTTGACATCCCTGATGATATTCGCTACAAGTAAAACGTGGACACTCTCATCTTTTCAACAACGTCTTGTTACTGTTTTACAGATGACAAGTTGGGTTCGTAACAGCAACTATAAGTGATGATGACTACAGTTGTGGTTGTTCGCTGCAGCAGCTCTGGCGAGTGGTTCACACACGATTGCCCTGCTCAGTCTGGAAGGAAGAAGCATTCAATAATGAGGAGGCTGGGCAAGAAGCGCTTGGGACAAGTACCACCACGCAGACGAAGAACAAGATCAATCACAGCATGCTTCTGGATGTTGTAGTCACTCAAGGTACGACCATCCTCCAGCTGCTTGCCTGCGTGAATGAACCGCTGCTGGTCGGGCGGTATGCCTGCACTCATTGCCACCAGAAGGGCCAATTAAAAAACAAACAACAAACAAATAACTAATAACACACAAGAAACAAAAACGTGGGCTTACCTGCGGTGAGGGAGATGAGCTCTTTGAGTTCGAGGATTTTCATTGAGGGCTCCACCTCAAGGTGCATGAAGGTGCGCCCCTTGAGCAGCACCGTGTCTGTCTTGTCCTGGAGCTTCTCAACATTGCGAGCATCGTAGAGGTGCTTCACCTGCTCGTACAGCGCCTTATCCACCTCATAGGTGCTCTGCGTCAGCGTCACTATAAACACAAGCATTGGTGCCAAGGCCGTTTTGTTCGCTTTGTTTCTTCTTCGTTCTTTTGTGGTGCCAGGTTTCAGAGAAAGCATTCCTGGAAAAAATTGCAGGGAAACTGTTCACTCCATGCTCAACCGTTGCCGTTTATTCGGACCACTCAGTTGGCAGGATTGGGGCGCCATGGCGCAGTCGGCACCGCGCTCCCCTAGTAAGGGAGAGATCATGGGTTCGATTCCCATTGGCGCCATCCTACTCTTTTTTTCGCTGTAAGCCTGCACAGAAGAGCAGAGGCGTCAAACCTCTTGCCTCGCCTTGGTGGCTCCCGTTGTCCTCTCTTCTGTGCCTGGCCCGCATCCCTGGAAGTGCACCTCTGCTCGTTCCTTGGTGGCGGCATCGCGTGGTCCCCATTCCACCACGACGGAGGTGAGGAGGAACTGTTGGCCGCACATGAGCCCGCTGGACTTCTTCGCCAGTGCCTCGCCGTCACGCGCGTGCTGTCCTACGATGTAGGCCAGCGAGATGTGCCCTGGCCCACTGTAGGCCACCTGCCCACCGCTGTCAGCAGAGATCAAAAAGCAGTATATGAAGCGATGAGGCTGCACCTTGCCGCCTATGGCCGTGGCACATCTTTCTCGCAGGTTGAACAGGCGGTTGTGGCGGTCATCGAGTATGGGCAGACCGAGGCAGTGCACCTCGCGCCGAGTAATGCGGGCCACACGATTGTAAAACATCTCACCAAATCCAAGCTCGATGGGTTCTTCTTGGCTCAAAATCGCGCGCAGGGCCTTCACCTTGCCTGGCGCATCTTTGAGCTGTAGGAGAAAGGTGACGTGAAAGTGTTGCTCTTCCTTGCCGCCCTCAGCCCTCGTCCTCCCTTGACTGTCGCACGTCCATTCGCTGGGGATGCTACTCCCGAATTCGTGCAACTGGTCGTAGATTTCCTTCGGCAGCTCCACCTTGACCCACCCCAACCGTGCGGCATCCTTCTTTCCGCAAAGCTTCTTCATCCTCAGCTCCTTCTTGTCGAGAAGACCCAGACGAGGGGCGGTTCCCCCTGTCCTTGGCCGGTAAGGAAACATTCTCAGGGAAGAGAACGTGTCCGTTGCACACTCAAGGCCAGATCTCCTGTTCTGCATGGTCAAGGTTGCTGCATACAATGCTACACATACACATGTACTCAAGGGTGAAGCTCGAAGATGCCCTCCACCTCGGTCGGCACGCCGAGCGGGAGAGAACCAACGCCCACGGCGCTCCGCGCACCGACGCCCGCCTCCTCGCCGAAGATGTCCCTGAACAGCTCGCTGATGCCGTTGATCACTGATCCGCAGTGACCATGCATCGCCACGCATATGAAGGCAAGGAGGAAGGAGAAAGTGAGCGAAAGCACACACTCGAGCAGGCCATAGAAGAGGCTCAACTCACCCTTAGGCTGCATTTCAAAGTCAGGAGTAGAGTTGACAAAGCCGACCAGCTTGATCACGCGCTTGATCTTGTTGAGAGAGCCCAGTTCGGCCTTCAGCACCGCGAGCATAGAGAGGCCCTGTTGTGTGGCGCAGGGTCAGTGCTCTTCGGACGTGGAATAGATCAGGACCCTGCAGATTGAGTGAAGAAAAGAAAGGAGTGAACGTACGCACAAACGAGCTGCCTCATGGCCCTCCTCGACGGAGACCCCATCACCGAGCTTGCCCTTCCGCGGCTGGTTGGTCACAGGATCGAGCGGCAGTTGGCCCGAGGTGTAGGCGATGTTGCCCACCACCACGACGGGCTTGTAGACCGCGATGCCCTTGCTGGCCTGCGGCAGCTGCAAGCCCAATTCTTCAATCCTCTGCTCAGGGGACTTCGCTTCCATCTTCTTACGTTCGGGGGCTTACGTCAGCGCGCAGTTTGAGTTCGGGCTGGAAACGGGCAGAAACTTGGAAACGAAACTTCGAGAGCTGGATAGCGACACATTTCGTGGCTGTAGTATCTGATTTTGCTTGCCGATTTCCATCGCCAGCAGCGTCATCTCCATCCCTTTTTGATTTTCGCTTCCTCCTCAGCAAGTCAAGATGGGTGTCGAGTACTCGACCTTTCGCCCAATCACTGCTGCTGTGTGCGGTCAGTGCCGCATTCTCAACTTCCCAGGTAGGTATCCCATTCTTTAACGATGATGGATTTTTTTCCACATCCTTCACTATAAAGAGTGTTTTTTTGACGCATTAATCTGCAGGTTGCAGAAATCACAAGCAACTCTTGAGTCTCCCGTATGGCGTGGACAGCGTCAGCACGCGTTGTTCAGGAGCTCGCTGCGATGTCAATACTGCAAAATCTAGATTTCCCTGTGTCGGCTGCGCATGCAAGAATCACGACATTTACAGGTGAGCCCCCACCCAACACCTACATCTATGTACCGAGCTCATGTCTTCATCTTTTGCACGCATGTGGAACCGTGTGGCCACAGAATAACGTTGTCCGATAAAGAACTTGAGCGAGCAATCGTTGCCTTCAAGCATCGGTGCGGTGTCAAGGAGCCAGCCCAGGTACGTCAGCGAGCAAAACACGTTCGCCTTCTCTTGTTTCTTCACAACCATCATCTTTTACATTGCGCTTTTTTTTCACCTTGCACTGACTCACGAGTATTGCTTTGATAACAGGTCAAGCTCGCGACGTGCCTCTTGATCTGCACGGAGTGTTCCGCGACTCTCTTTCCCATCATCAACGACAAGCTGTGCGTGGCGAACTCCACGGGTCAGCTGGTCGACGAGGCCGGCCAAGCCGTCGACCTGGCGCTGTGGCAGAACCACTTCACGCACTGCCACGAACGGTGTCCCGGCACCAAGGGCCGTGAGTTCCTGGCGCGCATCGACATCATCCTGATGTTCAGCGAGCTCGACTATGCGAAGAAGAAGATCAAGGGAACTGCCGTTGGCCGGTGGTCAGACTTCAAGTACACCACCGGGCGCGTGCGGTCAGCGATCCACT
This sequence comes from Acanthamoeba castellanii str. Neff, assembly GCF_000313135.1. Taxonomy (NCBI): domain Eukaryota; phylum Discosea; order Longamoebia; family Acanthamoebidae; genus Acanthamoeba; species Acanthamoeba castellanii. The sequence continues at coordinate 1,123,997 of NW_004457442.1, forward strand.
ACAGCGCGCCTGCGCAGCCTGCTACAGGTGCGCCAGCTCCACCGCCGTCTTCGGGCCGTCCTAGCAGCGTCGAAAGCCTTGCCGTCACCGTCGACCCTCGCCAAACGCACCCTGTCGCAATAGGTACCGCGCTCCTGTGCGGGTCCACGCAATCCATAACCCGACCGGCAGTGAAGGTGGTGGCTAAACTGCCCGTTGGTTCGTCGGTTCTTTTAGGCGTGTGCAAACAGTGCCTATTTGTCAATTTTCCCGGCTGTGCCAGGCACAGGACGCTGCTCACCAAGCCTTACGAAGTCATCGACCGCCAGGGCAAGACCACTTATGCTGGTACAGTCGGCCACCATCGTCATCGCCTCTCTCTCTCTCTCTGCTAATCGTGTTTTCCGTGTGCTTGTAGGATGCCCTGGTGAGGGGTGCGACACCAACACACGGTTCGCCAACTATGTGTGCGCGGGCTGCAAAGGGAAAGATTTCTCCTGGTACCACATTGTGATGACGGACAAGGAAGGCGACTTCCTCCTCAAGGCTTGGCAAGGCCGTGGTCTCGGCTTCTCCGCCAACTCGAAGTTGGCGCACAGGTACTTCTTTCGCCCGCATTTGCGCGCCCTTTTGAAAGGTGGTCAGCTGCTCACTCTTTTGCCACTTTTAGCATCACCATATGCAATCTGTGCCTGTGCGCGGGCTTCCCGGGAGCGGCATCCAAGCTCTGCGAGAGCAAGCAGGGCAAACTCATAAGCCCCGTCACCGGAGCGCCCATGGACGTTGCCCGATGGAAGGACAGCCACGCCCACCTCAACGGTACACAGCATCACCACTTGCATGTGCGCCCCCACTGTCTCCTAATGCTCACCATTATCCCCCCCCCCCTTTTTTTTCAGGGTGCCCTGGCGTGGGTCGCGTGGACGTGCTCATGCGCGTCGACATGGTTTTGCACGGACCCGAAGTGCAGTACTTGGCGCAGAACATCCACGCCTCGGCCCGAGGCCACTGGAACGCTCTGTTCGTGCAGGCTGGTCATTACTTTGACCCGAATAGCGCGGCGCCCCCACCGGCCGGCGCCTACCCGCCTCCGCACTCTCCCTATCCTCCTCCGCCCACCACCGCCACCTCGCCCGCGGGCTACCCGCCCCAGCCCTACCCGTTCGGCGCCGCCGGACCGGGCGGATCGGGCGCCTATCCGCCGCACCCCACCATGCCCTATCCCGGCTATGATCCTATGATGGCGCCTCCGCAGACTGCGCCGTACGGCCCGCCGGGCTCCATGCCCTACCCCGCCTCGCCCTATCCGCCGCCCTACCAGCAGGGTGGTGCGATCGGCGGCTCGGGCGTCTATCCCACGACCACCGGCTACCCGCCCGCGCCCACCAGCGGCGCGCTCCCGCCACCGGACGCCTCGGCCTATCCTTACGCTGCGTACGCGGCCACGACGACCCCCGCCGGCGGCGCTCCGACGAGCTCGCACTTCACGGCGCCGCCTCCGCAGCCGCACTCGGCATCAACGTCCGTCGCCGGATATCCATTCCCCTACGGGCCGCTCTCCGGCTCGGCGACGATGATGCACACCGCGGCCGCGCCTCCGCCCCAGGCAAGCGCGCCCTCCGCGCCGCCCGACGACCTCTCCTCCAACATGGCGCAGCTGTCGCTCGAGAAGGAGCAGAAAGAAGGTACTACACGAGCCATCATCATCATCGGGGCCAACGAGCCCTGTGCTGATCGATGCGATCTTTGGCTTGCAATGTGATCTTTACAGATGAGTCGCTGTGCGTGATCTGCCTGTGCGAGAAGAGGGACGTCATCTTCTACAAGTGCGGCCACCTGGCGGCTTGTCACGACTGCGCGCAGCAGCTGAAGAAGCACCAGAAGGGCTGTCCCATCTGCCGCCAGCCCATCCTCGACATAGTCAAGGTCTACAACGCCTGAAAAGAGAGGAACAGAGCATGCCGATGTACACACCACCCATTTTTGTTTTATCCTAACACACTCGAATATTTCCCTGGCCTCCAAACATAGGGCTCAGCTCGTTGCCATGAGCGAGGTTGTGCCTTGACGATGATTCATGTTCATCTTGTGCGTATGGTGGATAATTAGTGAAAAAGCTGCGATTTATTCAGTAAATATATTATGATATTTTTTATTTATTTTTTGATTTATATTTGCACGAGAGATGGAGTGGGCAGCGTATGAGGAAGTGCCTGCGGGGGGCGAGAAGGCGGGGGTGGAGCCTGCGTCGCCAGCGGCTGTGGAAGAGGAGGAAGAGGAAGAAGACTACATCGGCCCGCGTGCATTCAAGATTGATGGCGAGCTGGGACCCGACGCCGGTCCGCCCATGGATGGCTTCGACTATCTGCGCCGCGTTCGGTTCTTATTATCTCTTCCTCCTTCCTCCTTCCTGCATGTGCTACATGCCCAATCTAATGAACAAATCTGACCTCGTGCTGCCAACACAGATGGGAGGCGAAACGAGTGCCCAAGGTGGTCAAATCAAACATCGACCCTCGGCAGTATGACAGGTACGAGACGACGGACGTGGTTCAGAAGACTTGCTGCTCCTGTGCTCCAGGCACTGACACGCTGTTGTTCCCTCACTCTCTCACACACAGCCGGCAGACCACCTTTTTGACGCCACCACCCGACATCGCCGAGTGTCCCGAGGCTCTACGACCCTCCCCCGAGTGGGAGAGCACATTCCTCCTCAACTTTGATGCCCTGCGCAAAGTACTACACCACCCACGACACACCGCACACCCGACACACGCAAGCACCACACAGTGTTGATCGTGTTTGGGCCTTCGTCTTCTGCTAGGATCTTGCTCATCGGTACGAAGCGATGCCCAAGCCGAAACTCGCACAGCCGCTTCCCTCGATCAGGGTGCGTACAAACCTCGTCCGCTTGAGCTCGGGATCAGTGTCGAACAACAAAACAGAGAGACAACGTCGAACGCGAAAACGCTCAACGCCTTATCTGACTCGCCCTGCAGGACGCACAGCGGTGGAAGCAGATCAACTTGGGCATACATCGTCACGGCGACGAGCGCACACTAGTCACGCCCACTCGACCCACCATGTCGGTTGTCATGACTCTCGACATCGTACGAACGCCGTTCCTCCTTCAATGCTCATCGGCCACACACTGTGGTGCTGCTTACTCGAACAGCGACCCACGACACACAGGTCTCGGTGAGGCAGCTGCTCGAGTACCACATCCGCTGGGCCAAGAAGGCCAAGGAGGTCGACGAGGTGCACACACAGTGGCTGTATGCGCTCCTGTCGCGGCTGGACAAGCCCATCGACGCCGACATGGCCTCCGCGCTTCGATCCCTTCTCCGACGGCTCGCCGAGGATCGGTCTCGCCTGGTACTCTCTCCATGTCGTGTCGTGTCGTGTCGTGTCGCACTCATCATGGGCGCGGTCTCCTGTGCAGGAGAGTCAACAAGATCAAGCACTGCCTGCGCTGAACATCCTGATCACGATCATCGCCAAGTACTTCGGCCAGGGTGGGTCATAGGCATAAAGGAAAGGTTTGTTAAAATAGTGAAGGAGAAAGGGAAAGGTGAGAACAATCGAGGCCTCTTTCCCCTTCTCTCTCTTAGCTCTTCTGTGCGGGCAGGTCTCCCTCCTTCTTCTCCGCCAGGATGGCGTCTTGCCAGGCTGGTCGAGCTTCCGGTGCCGCTGCTGCTGGCCCGCCAGGCCGGCTAAGTGAAGAAGAAGAAGAAACAATCGGGTGGGGTGAGTGATCGCCACACCCAAGCAGGCTCGCGCACGTAGCGTACCCAAAGCGCTCGGCACCGGGTGGCTTGTTGAGATTCTCGAGGTTGGGGGCCACGTCAGGGCTGGCACCATGCGTCGCGAGGGTGCGCGCACGGAGCCTGTGCGCGTTTCCTCTTGCGGTGAGACAAGCGCTTCATCTCCACGTTTCCCAGAATTCCATCCAACAGCTGAAAGATGAGATTGAACGGGTGGGTACATGTCGCGCATGGAGGCTCCGAGAGGGGAGTTGAGCTCGCTCAGTCGGTTGATGCACAGGCCCGAGGTGAAGCCGAACCCGGTCAGCAGGCCGGCCACGGTGGTGGGCACGAAGAAGAGGGCGCGCGGCAGCGGACGCGTCACGCCGCGCACCTTGCGCAGCCACAGGTCGCCCACCACGGCGAAGGCCACGCCGCCCACGCCGCTGGCGGCACCCACCCGCACGGCGCAGTAGCGCAGGGCCTCCTTCTCCTCATCGCTCCATTTGTAGTCGCGCAGGTGCTCCTGGATGCTCTTATTCTTCTCTCGCTGGATGGCCTCCCACTGATTCTTCACCTTCTCCAACTCGACGCGTTCCTCGGGCGTCAGCTTTTCGAGCTGCTTCGCGATCTCCTCCTCATCGAGCTGCTGTTGTCGGCGCGTCTGCATCTTTATAATTGATTTTGTTTTCTTTTTACTTTTTATTTCTCTCTCTTTCAGTTCGCTCATGGTGACGTCAGCACCACCGCACAGCCCTGTTGACTTACAAGAAGAAACTACTAAAGTTGGGTGGTGATGATGTGGTTGCATGTAAAGAGCAGAACAAACACAAAGCGTGATTAGGGCTTGGGCTCGGCAAAGAGGCGCGCCATGTCCAGGCGGATGAAGGGGCGCTTGTAGGCGGGCACGGCGTTGGGCGCGGGTCCGGCGTTGGCCAGGTAGACGTGATCCGACGCGAAATCGTACACGGCAATCTGCATGTCGCCTGATGCGATGCGAACAATGAAAGAGTCAGCTCGGGGTTGCTGTGTGTGTGTTGTGTGTGTGTGTGTGTGTGTGTGTGTGTTGTGTGTGTATGTGTGTGTGTTGTGTGTTGGCGTACCGGTCTCGCCCTGCGAGGTGATGTACTTGATGGTGTTCTGGGGCGTGATGCTGCCGTAGTACTGCTGCAGGAGCGAGGAGAAGCACACGTGCTCCGAGGGCTGGGGGTGCTTGTCGAGGTAGACCAGGCCCTCCATCTTCGGGTGGTCGGGGTACACCGGGAAGTTCTTCCAATCCCAGATGTGCTGTGAACAACAACCAATAGCAACGTTAGTTAAGAAAGCGCGCTGGGCTGGGTGATTTGGTTGGTGGTGGCGGCGTACCAGCTTGTCATGGGTGTAACCGAAGGCGGTGAAGGTGTTGGTGTAGTCGCCCAGGCCGACGAAGATGGCGCAAGTCCTGCGCGCCGCTTCCATGCGCATGGTCGCATCGGCGATGTCGGTGTCATACTGTACGCGTGTGCGAAAGATGGTGAGATCAATCAACTTGCCGCTGTCCGTGTGATTGCATGGCGGAGTGGTGGTCGTACCTGCATGATGTCGCGCAGAAGGAAATGCCAAGGCACGCCAACACGAGCGAGGGTGCCGTTGTAGCCGGCCCACACCTTCTCGCACACGCCCATGTGCGACGACGAGTAGCCGGAGATGGTGCCGATGAAGCCGGCCCAGCCGAACGAGGCAAAGGTGTGGCCGTCACCCTCGTTCGGGTGGTACACCAGCACAGCAGGCATCTGACCACGCCCAACATGATGGTGTTAATTTTATTATTATTATTATTATTATTTGAGAGATATAATTAGTCAAAAGTTTGTAAGGAGTGAGTACTTGCTGGAAGGGTCCGTCGGTGGACCAGTCGAGGGCGCGAAGCTGGTAGAGGGTGCCGTTGGTGTTGGCGATGGCCTTGCCCCAGGCGCCGAACATGCTGCAGGCCGCTTGGATCAGCTGTCGACGGCGCCCGAGCATACGATCGTGAGCGGGCGCCAAGCGGTCATCATCATCACCATCCAACATCATCACAGCCACACGGGGCAAAGCAGCGCGAACGAGACACGTACCTCGGGGAACATGTGGATGCGGTAGAGGGTGGTGTAGTCGGTGCCGGAACCATCGGCGATGCCGCGGATCTCGTCGAAGAAACGCTTGGGCGTGTAGGCCTCGGTCATGTAGCCCGTGACTGCGCGCCAGCCCACAGACGTCAGTCAGAAAAAGAGAAAAAAAAATAAATATAAACATGGGAGCGTACTGTCGAGAGCGGCGTCGACGCCAGACTCGGCGATGAGGTGCTGCAGCCACTCGGGGAACATCTTCAGGTACTGGTCGATTTGGGAGTAAATGTACTCCATGATCTACATATTATACCATAAAAGCACTCATGAGTGTATGCGCCCACATGGTGACAAAAAATGGAAAATAAATAATGTTGTTATTAATAACATTAAAATGACAAAGAGAAGCAGAACACGGGCTAGCAGGACGGGGTTGGTGTACCGAGGGCCAGAACTTGGGGCCGATGTCCTTGAAGAGCTGACCCTGCGCGTAGCCCATCTCGTAGGCGGTACCATAGAGGTGCACGATGTACACGGGCGGAGTCACGTTGCGCTGGATGTAGAGCTTGCCGTTGGGCACTGACTTCACAAACTGTGGTTATGTGCAAGAGCCATCAACATAAAATCATCATACAAGATGAGAAAGCGAAGAAATAACGAAGATGTGGGGGGGGGAGAGACGACCAAGTTGGTTGAGTTTGATGGGGCAGTACCTGAGGGGCATCGTCGTAGATGGGGGACAAGTTGGGCTTTCCGGAGCAGCCGGCGGCAGGGGAGGCAGGTTCGAACGAGGCGCTGGCCAGAGCCAGGCAGAAGCTGAGAACCAGCAGAGCCGCGACGGACCTCATGGCGCGGTGTTGGCCGTGTGTACAACAATCTACAAGAAAAGGCTCACGCCCCGGGGCGAGCGGTGTGCCGTAATCGGCGAGCGAAAGGTGGCCAGACGTTCTGGTTGCGCCGCTTTATCACCTAATATTTTGAATTCCAACGTCACACACGCTTAGCATACACAACATTTTGCGGAATTTGTAATATGTGATTGCTGTCATCCCGCCCAATCGGCAGACGTATGACGAGCCGCAAGACCGGCCACCGGTGGCGGACGTCTCACCACGACATGGAGGACTTGGAGGGGAGGCCGCTGCTGCTGGGTGAGAGCCTCGGTTCCCGCTTCTCCCGCTTTTATGCCCTGGTACCCCACCCCCACCCAAAGATTTGTTCTCATCCTTGTGCCCTTCTTCTCAACGCTCGTCTGCTGGTGGCTGCCGCAGTGGGGCCGCACCCTGACCGCCTCGCTGGCCGTGGCTCTCGCCGTCGCCCTGGTGCTGGTGGTCGTGTTCGTCTCCCTCTACGCCGCCGAGGTGAATGACAAGACCAGCGACTCGTCGGGTGGTGGCGATAGCGGGTTTGTGACCAGCTGCGTGGCGCCGTTCGAGCCGCCCACGGAGGCCTGGCTGGCGACGATGCGGCAGGGCCTGCGGCAGCGGCTGCTGAGCCCGGCCGTGTGGCAGGACGAGGCCGGCGGCGGGGCCGACGGGCTGCTGCTGCTCGTAGGGCTGGACCTGACCTACCGCAACGACGTCGAGCTCGAGTTCTACCAGGAGACCTCGTTCCTGTACCTCACCGGGGTCGACGAGCCCGGCTACTCGGTGCTGATCGACATCGCCTCGGGCCGCACCACGCTCTTCATGCCCGCGCGCGACAGCACCTACGCCATCTGGTGCGCGAACCATCAAACTCGCACGAGTCTGTCCCATGCGTGTCGTGTTATTTGGTCGTGTCGTTGGTCGTGTCGTGTCATGCACTGAACGTGCGTGCTCTACCCACACACAGGAACGGCAAAGTCCTCCAGCCGGCGGAAGTCAAGGCCAAGTATGGAGTCGACGAAGTGTACGCTGGCCGATCGCATTCTTACACCACACGTACCGTGTCTTACTGTGTGCTGCGTGTTTGCGTGGTGCGTGGCAGGCTTTATGCGCCCCAGCTTGCGGCTGCGCTGTACAACCGAACGAACCAAGCCGCTCTCCCAGTCTATACTCTCGTCGCAACGGCCGGACAGAGATTCCTGACCAACTACACCGTCGACAACTCGACGCTGATCAAGTGCGTCGCCACTTGCCGCTATGACGCAGCTGTCGCTGCGGCGAGCGGGGGTGATGAATGGCTCTTCTAACGCGTCGGCGTGTCTAGGGCGCTCAACTTTGTCCGGCCCGTCAAATCGGCGGAGGAGATCGAGCTCATCCGCATCGCTACCGACGTGAGTGCAGCGGCGCACGTCCACCTGATGAAGTCGATCAAGCCGGGCGCCTTCGAATACAACATGGACGGCCTCTTCATTAATCTGTGCTACGCTTGCGGGTGCCTGCTCCGCCCATTTCCCCTGGAGAAGCGCATACGCACACCACCGCACACGCAGCCGCACGCGCACGGTTCTGACGCGTTCGATTACCATATCGTGCGCGGCTCCTCGTGCCAGGCTGGCGCACCAGAGCTACCGGCCCATCGCGGGCGCGGGCGAGGCCAGCGCCATCCTCCACTACACCGACAACAACGCGGTCATGCAGAACGGGCAGATCTTCCTGGTCGACGCGGGCGGCCAGTACCTGGGCTACACCACCGACATCACCCGTACGCCGTCGCTTCGCATCGCTGGTCGCGCCAACCCCATTTGAATCTGATGACCGACGCGCTGCTGCTTGCAGGGTCGTACCCGGTGAACGGCGAGTGGACCGAGGACCAGGTGCTGGTGTACGAGCTGGTGCTGGACCTGCAGACCAAGGGCATTTCGATGATGCAGCCCGCGGCGGACTACCCGACGCTGTCGGCCGAGCTGCGGAGCTACTATAACAGGCTCCTGCTGAAGGCCGGCTTCGTGCAGGGAGAATTGAGCGGCCTCGATGCCAATTCCATCTCCACCTACTTCTGTCCCCACGGCTTCGTTCATCACGTCGGTGCGCAACACACACACATACCACATCGGCACGACGCACACACACCACACACCACACACCACACATCACTCACACGCATACCCGCAACTATTCACTCACACCAATCTCTCGCTCTGATTAGGTCTGGACGTACACGACCCAGGCACCATTGGCGTACTGAAGCCGGGCTACACTCTCACCATGGAGCCGGGCCTCTACTTCATGGTGCGCGTGCGCTCACTGTGTGCGTTTGTGTGTTTCTTTTGCCCTCATGCGGTGCTGTGTGCGTGTGCGTGTGCGTGCGTGTAGGACGCGCTGTTGCGACCAGCGCTGAACAACAGCAAACTGGCGCCGTACCTGGTGAAGGACAAGATACTGCATTTCCTCGACACCAAGTTTGGCGGGGTGCGCATCGAAGACGTGGTCCTCATCACCGCGCAGGGCAACCGGGTCCTCTCCGCCGGTGTGCCCAAGTCCGTCGCCGCCATCCAGCGGCTCATGCAACCCCAACACTGATGCCCCCCCCCCCAATGTACATACATTGCATCTTCTTACATTGCACTGCATTTCATTGTTCGACGGGTTCCAAGGCCCCACTTACGCCGTAGGCGTCGAGCATCTCCTCGAGCAGCTCCTCGTGCCAGACCAGCTCGCTGGCGGCCCAACGCCGCCACAAGACTACCACGCCCCACCGCGCCCACCGGCCCAGCTGCGCCCTGGCCTCGGCCTGCCGGTCATCCACCACCTCACCACCTTCCGTCGCCATCGTCATCGCCGTCTGCTCGGCGATCGGTCCCGAATTGTAGGCCTTGGCCGCGGCCGCAGCTTCAGCGGCGTGGTTGGGGTCGGCCTGCCAGGCGAGCACAGCGTCGATGCCGCTGTAGGGGTGTGTGCGATAGACGCTGCCAGCGCAGCGGCGCTGTGCGGCGTTGATCTCCCACATGATCTCGTCGCCGTCGAGGGCGCCATCGACCCAGACCCGCTCGGCATAGTAGACCTGGCAGCCGCTGCCGCCGACGCGGTGCGGCGTTATCGCGACCCGCTCGGGGCCGTGGGGCCGGCCATTGGGTAGTCGCCAGGTCAGCAGCTCGACGTCCCATTGGGTGGAGCGGTAGGTGGTGATTGCAGAGGGACGGGTAAAGCGGTCCTTGGCACGCGCCTGGAGCCCAGCCGCGCGGCCGACAGAGGCCCAGGACCGGGACACGAGGCAGAGGTGGTAGAAGCTCGTCGGGTCGTCGATGCGGTCGAATACCCACTCTTTCAACTCTATCAGCAGCCCGTCCAGTGTTAATTCTGCAAGAGAAGAAGGGCAAGAAGTGGTGTGGAGGCCTCCTTGAGCCATGCCGAGCTCCTCGTGTGTCCTTTTGCGGCTAATGCTGGTCATGTTTCGACAATGGGTGGCTTACGTCTGTGCCCGAATAGGGACAATAAGCTGTCGGGGCGGACTTTTTCGAGCGATAAAAAGGCACAAACTGAAAAGAAGGCAGAAAAAACAAAGATTGGTTGCATGCTCCGCATACTTTCTCGAACTTGGACTTTGTCACATCATCTCACCATTTACACTCACGTTTATATGTTCCCTCGTGAGGGAAAGTAAACATAACGCAAACACATCAACCAGTAGACCAGGTCTGGTCTTACCCGAGAATGCACTGTACACTTACTGTACACTTGATTGTGAGGGTTTTACCAAGGGCTCAGGAGAGGCGGTAGCCTCGGCCGGCAAAGCTGCCGCCACGGCCGACAGAGTAGTGCGGCGACGCAGACGGCTGGCTGGTGGCGGTATATGGCCCTGGCTGGTGCGCGTAGCCATGAGATGGTGCATGGCCGCCGTTCGTGTAGATGACACCGTCGCGCAGGGACCTGCCTCCACCGCCGCCGCTTGCTGACGGTGGGAGGCCGCCCAAGAAGAAGCTCAGCACAAAGTCGACGAGCTCCAATATGGGCCGGAAGACGCCCTGTTGCATGTGCGGTCGTGTGTGTGTGTGTGTGGTTACCGATCACGTCCCAAGCAAACCAGGTGGCACCTGCTGTGTCAGAGCGTACCTTGACGTAGAGGATGCCGGTGAGAATGCCGCACAGATGGCCGAAGAAGGAGGAGCCGGGGACGAGCAGGTGGATGAGCACCAGCTCGAACCAGTAGAGGTACTGCGTGGGCACGAGCATCCCCATGAACTGCAGGCCGTTCGGTCAGCGCAACACAACAAGTAACAAGTGTAAGCACGAAGAAGAAGAAGAAGACAGCCGCTAGCAGAGAGCAAAGTGGTGGGTCTGTACGTGAGAGTACGGGGAAGTGGAGTAGTGGGTGGTGACCACCTTGAGCGCGAACAAGACCGCCGAGAAGCCAACAGCGCACGAGTTGTAGGGGCCTGTATGTGCGTGCACGTTCGCCCAGATCAGTGCAGTGTCTAGAGGAGAGAAGAAGCAAGAAGGAGAGACGCACCTGGCATGTCAGCGAAGCGATCCAAGAGGACGCTTCCCACCACCATCAACATGTTGGAGACGAGAGCGAACAGGACGACCAACGTGGCGAATCTCTGGTAGCCGGCGTACATTTAGAAGAAGAAGCACTGCGAGGAGAGGAAGTGGGAAGTGAGGTGGGTACCTTGCTGCCCATTCGCGGCTCCAAGTCGCGGCCCTTCCAGAGGAGGGACACCATGTTGTAGTAGAGATGCATATCGTCAAGATGAAAGAAGGAGGCAAGCAGCAATCGCCGCAGATCCAAGCGATGCCACACCATGCCGGCTCCTATGCACACGTCATAGATCGACAGCCTCGTATCGACGTAGTGGAGGAGCACATTGATGGCCCCGACGATGAGCGTCACGGGAGGAATCTTGTCGAACCCAATTTGGGCCACCTGTAGGGCGAGCAAAATCAGCCCTGCGTTGTTTCCGCCTCTTCGTCGCATCTTTCGCCTCTGAAATCTAATTTCAATTGAAAGATTTGTAATCAAACGACACGTCACTTGGGTTTGAATTCCTCGAATAGTGGCGGGAGACGGCTTTTTGGCCAATTTTCAGGTTATTTCACACCTCTTTTCAAAAGAGAAGAAACAATACGAAAGAGAAATGAATTTTTAAATACACAATAAATACCCCACAGCGCAAGATGCAGCAGGACCCAGCACAACAGGCCACGCCATTTGGCGTCGTGGTGCCCGGCAAGCCGGTCATCACCACCGCACAGGCCATCAGCCCTGGCCGATGGACCGTCCTCATCCCTGACGCTCAGGCCATACGCCAGGTATCACCCTTCAATCAAAAAATACTTGCCGTGTGCCACATGCTCACCTCGGCCCTTACCTGCATCATGTTGTGCGTTTCCGTCCACCCAGTTGACTGTGTTCCTCACTCAACCCATCCAAGACCCGTCGTTCGGACTGACGGTGTACATCAGCCCGCCGCCCTACCAGGAGTGGCTCTATCTGGGCGCCGTCTCCAACAACCTCCCCTCCAACATTCTCCAAGTGCGTTGGCCGCCCGCCTTTGTCACACAGCCCTTCCAGGCCCAGCTCGGTATGTGCGTGTCGTGCATATCGTGCGTGTCGTGCGTGTCGTGCGTGTCGTGCGTGTCGTGTCTCATGGCCAGTGAATGATGATGGTACAGGGATTATGTTGGAGCCGTCGTCAGAGATCGTGAAGAAGGTGAGCCCGGTGCCGCCACAGGAAGAGGAGTACCGGCTGTTCGCCAAGTTCATCGCCGACGACCTGTTCCGATTCATGGAGAGCTTCAACAAGCAGACCGACACGCGGAACGAACTGCTGCTCATCCCGACCAAGGTGCTCGACATGTGGTACGAGAAGTTCAACACCAAGTTCAAGCACGACCCCTTCTTCTGGACGAGGAAGGACAAGTCCTAGTAGGAGCTACCCCACAACTTGCCTCACCACGTCGTCATCATCACCATCGTCATCAACGACATCGAGTAGAAAGACTGTAAAGGATAGGAGGAAGCGGATAAACAAGAAGAAGTGATTGACCTGATGATGATGATGTCTGTACATGTCGGTTCAAGGCCCCTTGACGTTGATCATAGCTATGAGTCGAGTCTCGTCTAGCCTCGGAGCGAGTAGCCGGCGCCCGAGAAGGGCACGAACTTCTTCTCCTCCTGCGGGGCGGGCTTCTTCTCTTCCTCCTTCTTCTTGCCTTGGTCCTTGCTGGCCGCTGGGGCGTTGGCCTTGGCGCTGGCGGCGGCCGCGGCGGTGTTCCCCGCTCCAAAGACCAGTCCGCCCGGCTTTCGCGTCGAGTCGGCCGCTGGTTTGGCTGCCGACAGCGACGGAGCAGAAGAGGAAGAGGAAGAGGAAGAAGTGGTGGGCCTGACGACGGGCTTGGACGCCGACGAAGAAGTGGAAGAGGAGGATGAAGACGAAGAGGAGTAAGGGGTGCTTGAAGTCGCACTGATGGACCTGCCGTCGAGTCTGAAGCCGGATCCGGGGAAGGAGGGCTTCGGCACCTCGGGCTCAGGCTCCGCCGGTTTGGCCCCGGGCGCCTCCTTCTCCGTAGCCTTGCCCTTGCCCTTGATCGAACTCACGGCCGCTTTCTCCAACTGCTGTCGGCGCGCTTGCTCGGCTGCAGGACCAATTTAATCAATCTATCAATCGCTGCCCGACCGTCCGGGAGGGGGCTTTAGAGTACGTACCCTTCTTCAGCTGGTCTTCTGAAGGGGCAAAGTCGACCATCACATCGGCCTCGATGATCGAAATGGCGTGAGAGGGGGTGTCAGGCTTCACCTCGAGCACGTTGATCTCATAGTTCCTGAATGGAGAGGGTCAGTTTCACATGCGTAAGGGGAAAGGCTGCGCGGAGCTCGTGATGTGTACTTTTTGTTGTAGTTGATGATGATCACGTCGCCTGCGGTGAGGGCGGACCAGTTCCTGAGTGCGTTCTCCAGCCTGGAGTAACGAACAGCGAACAACCAGTCGTGAGAATGATAATCCCAAGATTGGGTGGTGAGGCCGAGAGTCAAAGTCCGTACACTGCCTTAGGGTTGGTGAGATCCAAGAAGGTCTCGTCGACGGGCTGCAGCTTCGTGTAGGTGCCTTTGGGAAGGGTGGCACTCTTGACATTGATAAGCTGGCCCTCGGTGAGCAAGAGTTGTTGCATCATCTGCACACCGCCGCAACAACAAGAGGATGTACACGGGCATTAGCGTACGCGCTGGCGCCAGAAATAGAAGAAGCAAGGGTCTACCCAGTGAGGAAGGTAGCACAAGCCCTCATCAGCCACAAACTCCAGCACTCCGCAATGGGTGACGCGCCCTTGCGAGCCGCTCAGCTCGAACAGCATGGGGTATTCAATATTGAGGCGCGCTACACAAGACGCCGTGTTAGTGCCCTCAGAACAGATGGTGAAGTCTCAATTGAATAACGTACCGAGAACATCGAGTGCAGATGCTGGCAAGATTACTGCACAGCATTTGGGGTTAGCCTAAAAGAAGAGCACAACGATGGCGTGGGAGAGTGTACTCTTGCCGCCGTTCTCCAGTTTCTCCTTGCCCATCATCGCCACCGAATAGCAGCGGTAGGTGGATTCAAACCGTGCGCCCTGCGGGAAGTTGAGGATCCCCTGCGGCAGCCCCGTCAGATTCCAGAAATTCTGCAGCGATCGATGTGGGGTTGGATAGGATCAGCACATGTGCCAGATGATTCACACAATCTGGAGAAAAAGGGACACCATTTGGCTTTGCTTGCGTAAGGCGTGCTCTCGTTCTGTGTGCGAGGTGTGTGAGGTTCTTGATCTTTGCGTCGTGTCTGCCGATGACGTAAGCAAAGGGAAATAAAGAGAAAAGGCCCAGGGGTCGAGAAAATCAAAGAAGAAAATAGAGAAGATGAGAGCGGCTGTGAATGGACGAAGGCGTCTGCCGATTGCTGCTGGCACAACCACGTACGCACGCGCTACTGGTGTGCCGCATATATGGCAAAGAGGATTCAACGGAGCTCCGGCTCGGCAATCTTCCGTCCATTCGATACCGCTGTTCGTTTCCCTCAATCACCTTTCGCATCGTTCCATCGCCACCTCGGCGCCCCCTTTTACTCGGAAAGGAGCGAAGCCGCTGCCGGTTGCAGACGACGGAGAGGAAGATGAAGACGGAGAAAGCGCTGGGTGGCGGAGTGATGATGAGGGTGAAGATGATCACGCGCCCCTGGCAAACAGCTTACAGAGTGCCGACGAGAAGCGGAGAAGACTGTTGAACAGCAAGCGGAGGGATATCAACAAGAAGGGGGTCACGTACCAAGGCGATATCGGCCCGGTGACCGCCGGAGCCGGCGTGCAGCTCAACGCCGACGACGACGGAGAGGAGGATCTCGTAATGGTCGACGGTCAAGGCGATCACTATGAAGACGACGACGGGACCGAGGGTGAAGAAGCGCTTGAGCTCGATGCCGCCGATGATGAAGAGGATGATGAAGAAGAGGCTGGGGACGAGCAGGGTGTCCCTACCGGAGACAGGCCCAAGCCCAAGACCCGCGACAGGCGGCGCGTGGTGCCCGAGGGCGATGCCGACATGCGCCTCGATCGGTGGCTCAAGCTGCAGCTTCCGCACCTCCCCAACTCCCTCTTCCAGAAGCTCCTTCGCAAGCGCAAGGCACCCCTCCTCTCCGCCCTCGTGTGTGTGTGTGTGTGTGTGTGTGTGTGTGTGTGTGTGTGTGTGTGTGCTGACGCTTTGCGTTAGATCCGAGTGGTTGGTGCGGCGGAGCAGGTGGTGGACGAGGAGGGCGACGCACCAACGAGCAGCAAGCGGACCGCCAAGCTGGACGGGAAGCGACAACTGCAGGTGGGCGATGTGATCACCTACCCGGCCTATCTTGACACTCTCAAGCTCGACGCCAAGCCTCGCATCAAGCGGGAAATGAACCCGCTCTCCGGTGCACCCGCGCGCATCACATCCTATGTTATTATTATTATTCGTTCTTATTATACGAGCAGCTCCCGCGTGTGGTCTCTAGCTCACACGTTTTTGATCAGAGGAGGACACGAAGCTGGCGCAGAGTTGGGTCATCTACAAGGACAGCCGCCTGATTGCACTCAACAAACCGCCTGGCCTGCCCGTGCAAGGTGGGTCCGATGTGGGAGACAATCACCTGGGTAGGTTCCTATCCGCGCTCAAATTCGACAAGGAGGAAGTACCAAGACTCGTGCATCGCCTGGACAAGGTACACATGGAACCACACACACACACACACACACACACACACACACACACACACACACACACCACGGATACATTGATTGAACACGGTCATATACAAACACAGGAATGTAGCGGTGTGCTCATCATGGGCCGATCCCGCGCCGATGCTGCCCACTTCACGTCGCTCTTCAAGAACAAGCACGTCACCAAGCAGTACTGGGCCGTCCTCGCGGGCGTGCCCAACCCCAGGTCCGGCCGGCTGGCCGTGCCTCTCAAGGAACTCGGCCAGGGCATGGGCGTGGCAGCCAACATGCAAGGTGAGCGCCTCTCACTCCCCCCCCCGTGATTGTTGCCTGTGTGCACATTGCAATGTGCTCACACTGCGCGGCTTTCTTATGACGATGGTGCTGATGATGACGACGATGACAATGATCCATAGACGAGGGCGCGAAGATGGCGGTCACCCGCTACGAGACCCGCGCCGATGCGACCAACGAGGTTTCGTTTGTGGAGCTGTGGCCGTGGACGGGGCGGAAACACCAGCTGCGTGTCCACTGCGCGGAGGTGCTCAAGGCGCCCATTCTCGGCGACGACAAGTACGGCTCGCGCGAGGCCTTCGATAGGTTCGAGCTCATGCTCGACAACATCGACAACCTTCACCTTCACTGTCGCTCGCTCGAGATTCCGCACCCCATCAAGGAGAATCAGAGGTGCGTCTTCTTCATCCTCCTTCCGGCCTGCAGAACTCGAACAGCCGTGTTTACGTGTCGTGTGTTGTGTGTAGGCTACGGATTGTGGCAGCTCCGCCGACCTACTTCCGCCGCACGATGGATACGTTCGAGTTTAGCGAGCACGACGCGCCACTTCCTCCCGCCCGTGTGACGTCGACGGCGGGACTCAAGAAGAAGGCTCAAAAGGAAGCCAAGAAGGCCGAAAGGGAAGCCCAGAACAGAAACAAGAAAGCGAGATCGGCCGAAGCGGCAGCAGCCAAAGGAAAGCAGAAGAAGAAGGAGAGCAAGCCAAAGAAACTGCACATCAAATGAACCATTACCCCTTTTACCACACACCACACCATCAACGTCGAGCCGCGATTCAACAGCGCCGTCGCTGCAGTTCTCCAGCCGCCATCAGATTCCCATACGGTCATCGTCTGGTCAACTTTGGCTTGGCTGGAGGCCGCCAGGTCGTCCAACTCCACGCGCTCGCCTGGACGAGCAGCTTTCCTGCTGGACAGCCGCATGGACGAGCTGCTTTCCTGCAGGAAGCCAGCCTTTTCGGCGGGAGCAGCTCTCTGCCTGACGCGGCCCTGTTGGCTTTCCTTTCTTGAACAGTCATTCCTTACTTGGCCATGGGATTCTCTGAGATGCTGACGTGTCCAGCAAATAAAGGGATTTTTCCGGGTGTCGTTTTACCCAATTCGGAGCTCTGTCGCCCACTCAGGAGCGTTGCGTACTCCGCACGCGTGGCGCAAGGCGCCTACATAAGTTCCAACCGACGAAGAAAGACCATTCTCAACAACCACCTCGCCAGCACCACAACAAGTCGAACATCACAACAGCTACCACCCCCACAGCAGCTAACATCACCATGAGCTTTCTCGTACGCACACTCGGCCGCCTCTTCTCGACCGCTGCCTCAGCTCCCACCTCGACCACCACTACTATCACAACTGCTTCTCGCCCCACCACCACCATCCCCACTACTACTACGACGACGAGGTCATGCACCACTCCCTCGTTGAACGTTTCAGACTTCTTTTCTTTTGAGAACGACGATATCACGACAACCTCCTCGACCATCACCGAAGAAGACGACTTCTGCCTCCTCGCCGAGCAGCACGAAGACGAAGCCGAAGAAGAAGACATCGCCTTCTTCTCGAAGGAGGAGGCCCTCGTGATGGCCAACTACTCGACCCTCGCCTACTTCCCCCTGGCCGACAATTGCAAGGCTGACCCGAGCTTCACCGTGAGCCGCTTCGAGACCGACCTTTCAACGGCCTACGTGCGTGCCCAGGGCTCGCGCGTCGTCATCACCTACAAGGGCACCGATACCGCGACGGACTTCGCCACCGACTTCACCCCCTGGCCCGCCGCCTGCCCCGAGCTTCTGCCCGAGGGCGGGCGCGTCCATTCGGGCTTCCTCGCCGCCTTCCGAAGCACCTGGCCCCAGGTGCGCGCCACCATCGAGACCCACGCCGCGAGCCAGGGCCTTTCCATCGCCGAGCTCGACGTGACGGTTACCGGCCACAGCCTCGGAGCGGCGCAGGCCACGCTGGCGGCCCTCCAGATGGCGCAGCTCGTGGCGGCCGTGGACCAGATTCGCTTGGTCACCTTCGGCTCGCCTCGAGTGTTCACGCACGCCGGCGCGGCGTTCTTCAACAAGCTCGGCCTCGGGGCGCGAACGCTTCGCGTGGCGGAGAACGACGTCGATCCGGTCACCATGGTGAATCTCGGATCTTTGGGCTTCAAGCATGTGGGCCTCAATCTTCGCGTGGAGAAGCCCGCCACCGCTTGGCACCATCTCATGGACGGCTACACGGGCGGCTTGTTGGCGGCCGCCTTCATCCCCACGTACGCCGTGGGTTCCCGCCGCGCCTTCCTCTACACCTGCCGCCGCATTCTTCGCCTCATCTAATGAGTCGAGTCTCTCTACCGAGGCGATCTGATCTCATCTTGTCAATACAATATTCGTTTCTTTTCAGAATCTTGTCGCTACTCTCGAACGGTAAGAGTCTTTGGGGTGGTTTGATCTCTCTCGATCTGTTGATGACGTATGAATTGTCCAAAATCGTTCATAGCGATTAGCTGCCGAGATCGTCGTCGACTTCGAAATGGAAGATGTCGTCGTAGGACGACGTGCTCCGGCCCATGCTCCCCACGTCCGACGGAGTTGAGTCCTGGCGGGCCATCCGTGGGCGAGGCCGGCCGCTCCCGCTCGGTCGCATGCTCAGTTCGCCTTCGAATCCGATCTCCTCCTCGACCGAGCCCTCCGTGACGGGCTCCACGTCGCTCGCCGAGTCGAGGAGATGGCGCGGCGGGTGGTGATGGCCCAGCGGCAGACCGATGCGCTCCTCCTCGTCGTTGCCCACCAGGAAGTGCGGCTTCTTCGGATCGCTGACGAAGGCCTCGGCCTTGCCGTCGACGGCATTCACCTGCTCCTCTTCATCGCCTTCCATGGGCTTGAGGTGTGCGGTGCAGGCATCGGACTCGCTCTCCTCCTCGTCATCGTCATCGGACCAGTCGTCGGCAGGCTGGAGGTGGGCGACCAGCTTGCCCAGCGATGATTGCTTCTTGATCTTTACGTGGATCTCGCCTGTGCGGTAGTACGCGACGGTGGTGAGTACAGAGCGAACGTATTGAATGTGAACTCAATTGCGCCATGTGTGGCGTACCAGGAAGCGCGTTGGGGATGGTGGACTTGAGCTGCAGCCACATGTCCACCTCTCGGTCCAGGGGCAGCGGACCCAGAGGCACCTGTCAGACGCAAACAACATGCACCCTTTTCTGTTATGCACACATACATGATGACGATGACAATGAGAGCAGGCAAGCCTGTGACGTACGTCGATGACGCCCAGCAAGTCGTCTGACGCCGCCGACTCACTCTTGTCCAGCACCTGCACCGATATGGAGTCTGTTGCAACACCAGCCCGGTGAGCGCCGATGCACCAACAATAGCAGGGAGGCGACGGGGAAATGCGCATACCGGAGACGCCGACAAAGTACTGCTCGTTCCAGACCGGGTGGGGCGTGTGCCAGCAGACGGACGACTGACGCAGGCGGGACACCGACGTGACGACACAGTAGATGTTGGCCGCCAGGGCCTTGGGCCGGGACTTGCCCGGCCGCATGTCGCGCGCCTCCAGCACCACCACCTTCGTGTCCTGCCACTTCCCTGCGAGGTCGTCAGTCCACAAGCGTGTGCGGTGTGCGGTGCGGGTGCGGCGTGCGTGTGCGGTGGGGTGTGTGTGTGTGCTGTGTGTGTGTGCGCGCGCACCAAGCGCTTCCTCTTCGGCTTTCTTGCGAAGTTCGGCATCGGCGGCGTCGAGGCTCGTGCCCTGATCGGCGTCCGGAGGCGAAGGCGTGAGCTGGACCTCCTCCTCGAGGCAGCCGTCGATCAGATCGAGGTCGGTCGCCGATGTGAAGTGCTTCACGAGGAACGGCGGACGGCTGCGGCCGCCGTCGAGGAGGAACTGTGGGTTGACGTTCATCATGAGCGCGTTGAGGGCGCTCGGGGCTGGCTCGGACGTGGCGGTGGGCAGGGCCGAGCCGTCGCTCGGGAGGAGGCCCATCTTCTCGTAGGCCATGCCCACGTGCTGCGCCTCGAACAGCTCGTCCCACCCCTCGCGGGTCTTCAATCGCTTCGTCGCCATCCGCTTCGCTCGCTCCGTCCACTGTACAATAAAAAAAAAGTTCGCTGATCAGCAGCGACGCACGTACGCGCCAGTACACACACACACACACACACACACACACACACACACACACACACAGCACGTTAGCAGCAGGGCTGGGTAGGCGTACGTGGGTCTTGTTGCGATTCTTGTAGAACTTGAGGAAGATGTTGAGGTTGTGCATGGCGTGCGCTGTGAGCTCCAGTTGCAGATGTCGGACGACCAGGAGCGCATTCCGCGTCTCCGACAGGAGCCACCTAATAGTAGTGATCAAGTGGTGCGCAACGTGGGTCGGCCATCTGACGTGATCGGCACAACGCCGGGTGGAAAAGCAACAGTGCAAGAGCTACCTGAGGGAGGCGACTTCCATGTCGCCGGCGTCGGTCTGGTACCAGACGAAGAGAATGTCGTCGGGCGCGGCGTTCTTGGCGGTCTCCAGCACCTCGTTCCAGCCCTTGTAGTCGAAAAAGAGCGCCTCCGTCTTGTTGATGACCATGCCGGCCTGGGTGAACTGTTTCTCGAGAAAGATGTCCATCTCCCGGTTCAGCGTGTCCTCGGGCGTGAGCCACAGAACCACGTCGCCTGCGCCCACAACAACCACAACAATGCGGCAGAACCTGGTCAGCGACTGACGGTAGTGGTAAAAATAAATAGAAAAGATAAAAATAAAATAAAATAAAATGCGCACCCGTCGAGAGGTGCTTGTTGGCCGTCGCGAGGGAGCACGTGGGGTAGGGCGCCTCGGAGCCGAGCTGATTCACGTCCTGCTTGGTGCCAAAGGACGACGGCACTGAAAGAGAAAGAATGAAAGAAAGAAAGAAGAAAGCCGGTCGGTGAGGTGAGTGTGTGCGATGCTGCTGCCACGACTTTGGTGGGCGGGTACCGTTGACGGTGCGGTTGGACTTGCGCTTTTGTTTGCGCTTGGCCGCCAGCAGCAGGTGCTTGACTGCGCATGTCACGAAGCTCGGGTCAGTGACTGACAGGCGTAGAGCTAGAGAGTGGAGGTGGTGGGGAGGGTGTACCGATCATGCGTTCGAGCCGGGCGGCCTCCTTCTCGGGCAGCCATCGGAGGTAGTAGTTACTCCACACGCGCTGCGACGGCGAGAGGAAGGAGAGCGCGTTGGGCGAAGGCACCAGGATTTTCTGCGGCAGCTCGTCCATGGTGCGCGGCGACAGGACCGTGGCCAATGCCGGCGAAGCCCCAGTGACGCGCGCCTGCTGCGCCTGCGATGGGACGCGCAGCTGGGGCACGGCCGGAAAGGACTGCGCCGCACCGCCGCCACCACCCGCGGCCGACAGCTCCTCGATTTCCTTGGACTCCATCGTGGCCAGCGTCTTGCGGCCCTTGGGCCGTCGCCGCCCCAGCAGCACGTTATTGTCGATGGGCTGCTCGGGCAGCATTTCCTCGTAGGCGCGTGGCCGCATCGCTGCAGGCGTACGCCCGATGGCGACGGTGCCCGACCGACGACGTCGGGCATAGTGGTTCGGCGAGTCGTCGCTGCGCAGCGGGGAGTCGTCGTCGCCGGCGTTGGGGTTGTTGGCGCCTGGCCTGGTGGTGCGCCGTCGATAGAGGTAGTCGCGGTTGCGGAAGAGGGCGATGTTGTCCATGACCTCGTCCCACAGCGAGGTGGTGGTATCCTCGACCTTGTTCTCCCGTCGCTCGTAGTCGCTGTCGTAGAGGAACGTGCCGTGCTTGCATGTGTACAAATTGTCCAAGACGAACAGCAGGAACTCCTCGTTATACTGGACAACGACGCAAGCTGTCAGCCAACAATGCAAAGGTGTGTGCCGTGTGTGTCGTGCTTGTCGTGTTGCGTGTCGTGTGCGAGTTGCGTGCATGAATTACCTCAAAATCGTTGGGAAAGAGTTGCATGGTGGTCCACACGCAGTCGATGAACTGTACAAAGATCGGTGACTGCGGTCGCGTGTCTCCGCCCAGCTGGTCGTGGCCTGCGTGTGAGTTCGGTCACGGTGTGAGCCAAGGCGAGACACATCGTGTGCGCAGTTGGTTAGCGTTGAAACATACCGCATCGCTTGTGAAACTGGTGGCCGAAGGAGAGCCACTCCTTCTCAACAAGAACGCAAAACCCACTTATGGTCCGGTAGAAGGAGTCCATCATAAGCTCCATCTTGATAGATTGAGACAAAGTCAGAAATAGGAAGCGTGAGTCCAGGAAGTTTTCTTCACTCGCTCAGCAACAATCGAAGGCCAGGAACGTACCATGGAGCAAACAATGCTTGTGCGATCCCAGCCATCGCTAAGGCGGTGGGCGAAGAGAAGAGAAGAGCGAGCGAGCGAGTGAGTGAGTGAGGATAACAAGCCAAGCTCGCCGAACAAGCGAAGGGGTTGGCTGCTGCTAAGGTACCTGCAGTGGATGAGCGCCGGACCGGGATAAACGGCCATGTGTCGCACCACGTCGTAGATGGCGGACAGCATCCGGCCGGTTCGGTCGAACCAGTCCAGCTGCGCCTCGTCCTTGATCGTTCCCTCCACAATCGCCTGGTCGTGGAGTCACCTCCAATTGTCAGCCGATCAAGCGAAGCGAGGCGTTGAGTAGAGTAGCGCAGAGTGTACCTTCTTGAGCTTATCTAAACTCTCATGCATGACATGAATATTATCTACATCCAAAAATGATACAACGGTGTTGGGATAGTCCTCGTAACCACCGCCCGTTGCTTTGTGCATCACCGCGGTGAGCTTGGGCCTGTGCGCATAAAGGTGATGTGAGTCAGGGGCTCAGCCTCATAATGACGGACACCACGGCACGCAGGCACGAGCGGTGGCCAAGTTGTACCTGACGTCAATGATTCGTACTGGCACCGACGGATTGATTGCCCCGAGTGCGTTGATGAACTTTTCGTCGGCCGATGATCGAGCGAACCCTTGATGAGTGGTGTTAAAGAAGGACGCTACACTTAAGAATGTGTTGGAACTGGTGGCTCCTGCTGGGCACAGCGTGTTGTACGTACCCAGTAGGCCGACTCGTGGCTGTGATGACCGACAGATCACGGCGCTCCCCGATCGCCAGCAGAGAGCGGGCAGACGGCACTTGACCCGGTACTTGGCGCATTCGTGGAGCTCTGCATCGCCGATGAACCGAAAAGTGAAACGTGAGGTGTCAGTGTGCCCGACACGCATTGTATTGTAAAATCAAATGGAGCTGTAGAGGTACCTTGATCTGTCATCTCGGACGGAACGACCAGCAGAGACGGGTAGGTCGGGCTCAGCTTAAAGTCTTCGTTGGCGTGAGATATGCGCCATGGGCCACCACCCCCTTCCGTGATACCCATTCGCCCAAACTCGAGGTAGGGATCGTACGACCACCGTCTCAGTCTCTGCGGGAACAGCGAGTGGCGTTAGTACGAATGGCAGAGGAGGAAGAAGACTATAAAGTGCGTGACACCATGTATGGTGCCTGTGGGAAGAGAGTAAGGTTACCCCAGAAGCTTGGTAATAAGGGAAGGCAAACAACGGCTCGGTTTTGGGTATTCGCAGCAGCTGTTGATGGAAGACTGACGCGCCTGAGTGTGGAGATTGAATGCGTGAGCAGTCTGCTGTTGGCGACTCTGAGCCACTGCGGGAAAGAGTGGGCGCAGGGAATGAAAGCGTACTCCTGTCGTCAGCAAAGACGAGTATGAGCGAATGCACGTCCTTGGCGTGCAGGGTCAGGTGCTTCCCGCTCCTTTCGGCGGTGGCGATATTGCTCAAGGCCATCACGCGCGCACCCTCCTCCCACCCCATCCTCTCCTGCTCAACGTAGGGTTGAAATGAATTAATACAGTATTATTTTGTTTCATAATAATCGGTACAAATTCATGCTATTATTATTTGTTATTATTTATAAATAACAAAAATAAGAAACAATTAAGGCACCTTGAGGAAGTCGTCGCCAGAGGTGGGATCGAAGATGACTCGAAAGTTGGTGACGACGAGGCGTCCGCTGATGATGCAGATGGCCGCGTTGGGCATGGACAGACCTATGCACTTGGTGCGCTCCAGAAGCGTTCGTTCGCCTGGCAAGTAGGACCGGTCGAAGAGGGTATGGGGGTCGGCTAGCCGCCGATAGTAGTACTTCCTCATCTTGAGCCGCTCTAGCGCATCACTTTCGCTGCCCAGGCCTCGCATTGATGAAGTTGCAGCAGCAACCAGGGCAGCAGATGTCGAGGTGGTCGTGGTGGTGATCTGTGAGGAGGGTCCTACGGCAGCCGCCAAAGATGGAGGTGCATTGAGGGAATGCAGAAGCTCGTGCGACGGTTGGAAGGGCGCGGGCAGCGATGCGCTGCGGCTACGCGTGCGCGTGGGTGGCACCTGCAGTCGAGAGGGGGGCTGCGCTGCAGTGCTATCGTTGGTGCCACCTTCAGGCTGTACAACCTCGAAGCTATCGATACCGACGCCATTTTCTTCATCCTCGACGATGTGGGGCTGAGCTCCAGGTTGCCGAGCGCTTTGACGATTGTTGTTGCTGGAGGCTGCTGATTCTTCTTGTCCAGAGCCGCTACGAGATGTCAGTTTCGAGAAGGGGTTTGTGGTGAGGAGCGATTTGAGGGAGCGACCCGGTGAGCGAGCGAGGTGGGGGGAAGGTGGAGATGAAGATGAAGTGGCTGAAGAAGATGACGAGGGAGGGGGCGAGCGGTGGTGCCCAGAGAGCAGGGAGCGCAGAGTATAGGCAGGCGCGGGTGCGGGCGCCTTGGTCGCTGGCTGCAGTTCCAGCATGCTGTCATCCGTAGGTGGGACGGTGGGGCGATCTGTGCCGCCCTCCCGCGGCAACATGACGAGCTGATACCGCGCGCGGCCACAGGCGAAAGGAGACAGAAAGAGGAGACGAAAGTGCAGCCAGAACAAGAAGGCGAAGGTTGTTGATCAATACATTTTATTTTATTTTTATCCCTGAAAATGAAGGAAAATGTTCGTCCACATTTTCATAGTAAGTTAATTTTGAGTGCCCCATTGGAGGCGACGGCGAGTTCGAGGACACACTTCCAGGCCAGCTGTACGATTGGTGATACACGTCCCTTCTCTCTGTAGATTGCCAAACCTAAAGCATTTCAATGTAGTTGCTGGCGATGTAGCCCTCATTGCCCTGGGTGTCTACCACGAGGCACCACGACGCGTCGGAGCTGTCCTTCACAAACACCACCGCGCCGGCGGCGAGCGAGGCCAGCTCGCCCGGGTTCTCGGCCGTCCACGCGTACAGGGCCTTGGCTTGCGGCATCGCCGGCGGACGCGGCGGCGGCGGCCCGGGTGCAACGCCCACGAACGACCCCGAAGACCCGGGCTGCCGTCGCGGCGGCGCCATGCCGGGCGGCTTCACCTGGGGCGGCGGTGGCGTGTAGCCCGAGTGCGTCGCGGGCGCTGTGACAGCGCGGTTGTACGCGGGCGCAGCGCCGGCTCCGGCGCCGCCGGCGTAAGAGAGATTGGGCGAAGAGGCGAAGGTGGTGGGCTGTGGTCGCGGGTAACCGCCGGTGGCGGCAGGCGCGGGGGGAGGCGCGCTTCGCGCTGCGGTGGTGGGCACGGCGTCACAGCTGCCGCTGCTGTAGCCTTCCTCGCGCGGCGGCAGCGGCGGGACCTCAGGGCCAGCGAGGTTCGTGCTGCCCGTGTTCACCGGCAGCGCTGATGTGCTCGCCTTGATGTAGGGACACGCAGGTTAGCAAGAGAAGTGGCACTTGGACATACATGCAGGCTGGCTCACCATTTTCTGAAGAGCGAAGCGACGGAGCTCCTCGGCGTTGAGGTTGCCGGTCTGCAGGTCGCCCTGGACCATGACCTGCACGCGGATGCTGATCTCGCCCGAGACCTGCTCGCCCTCGTGGCCGGGTCCGCTGACGAGCGGGTACGACTTGCTGATCTCGCCCAGAGTCATCACCTCCGACATCGGTATCCGCACCTCGCCCATGTAGTCGTTCGAACCGATCCTGTCCTGAACGTTCCCACACGCCACGCACGACGCACGACACACGACACACGACCGTCGACGTCAGCAGACACGCCAAACCAAAGACGCTTCATCATAACCACACTCAAGCTTACCCAATCCCATACAGTGATTTCTAGCGTGGACGAGGCGAACCCCGAGCCCTTGCTGCCGAGGAAGCGGAACGTTAGCAAACAATTGTCCACAAGGCAAAACAATAGTCTTGTATATTAAATTTTAATTCAATGTCCATATTTCCATTATAAGAATTATTAATTAAAAATTAATAAAAGGACGAGGAGGAGAGTGCACGTACAAGAAGAACTTCTCGTTCCAGCGGGGGTTGAGGTTCTTCATTATCTTCTTTGTCTTGTGCTTTATGGTGCCCAGCTTCACTTTGACGAAAGGATCACTGGTGCCTGTAATGGCTCCGGCTTGTAAGCATGCTAAAAGAAGAAATGGATGCATACAGGAGGACATAAAATAACGAGAACGAAACGTTGCAGCAAGGACTAGTGACTGGCGACTGGTGAATGAGTTATTAAAAATCTTAAAAATAATAAACCAGTACCGCAAGAGTCCTTGACGGCAAGGCCCTTGCCCTCGATGATGGTGACGCAGATTTCATCTTCCGTCATTCCTTTTTGCTGGCCGTGCTGTGAACGTTGTGTTTCTTTCGCGTTCGGTTCGAACACCAGGCAACAGCTGCAGTTATTCGTTCACCTAAAGAGGACTCTCCGTGGTCAAAGAAATCACAAAAAAAAACACACAAAATAGTGATCTTTTAAGAACAAGATGAAGTTGTTGAGGCGGACATCGCTGCTTGGCAGTGACGGCTCGAGAGATGTGCACCTGCTGCGAGGAACCGCCGAGGTGGTCCTTGTCGAGGGCCGCAACCTCGCCATCCGTGACAGCTGCGGTACGCTTTCCCCCCTCGTCGACAACCGCACTTTTTCCTGGTGAAAATAAAAATAAAAATAAATAAAAAATAAAAAATAAATGCACAAAATAGCTTATTATTATTATTATTATTTTATCGCATAGGCACCAGCGATCCTTACGTGATATTGCGCCTGGGCGACAAGAAGTACTCGTCCACTATCAAGTACAAGGTACGCCGCCTCGTAAGGGCTTGCTCTCGGTTTCTAATGCGCGCAGCGGCAGCACTCACTCCCATATTTGACGACGCTTGGTGGTGTCTGCGCAGACGCTCAACCCGGTGTGGAAGGAGAAGTTCACTTTCCAGATCCACGCCGACGAGGCTCTGCACTGCGATGTGTGGGACAAGGACAAGTTCCTGCGCGACGACCCGCTGGGCAACGTCGTCCTCCACCTTGGGAGTAACCTCGCCCGCACCTTCGTGCTGTTCACAGTGTTCTGATGCAACACGCTCTCTTTTGTGTGCGTGCGTGCGTGCGTGTGCGGTGGTGCGTGTGTGCGTGTGTCATAGAATATGCGAGCACGCAGGTTGTGGACGTGTGGGTTCCCCTGGAGAATGTGGAGTGCGGTGAGCTCCACTTCCAAATCCTCTATCGCACCTTTGCGGACGATCTCCAGAAGAGCTTCCAGGCCATCGAGAGTACACCGCCGCCAATACCCTCCCACTGTGCAAGTTCGTGATACTCACGCGTGCCGCACACGCACACATATCACCGCACACGCACACGCACACGCACGCACGCAAACAGTGCTGCCCCTTCAAATCGCGAGCCTGGTCGCGACACCGATCATGTGGACCGAAGCAGGGAAGTGCAAGCAGGCGCTGGCCGACCACCTGGCTTCGCTGGTGAACAATGAAGAGTGGGCCGACGTGGAGTTCGTCCTGGACGCTGATGGCGACAAGCGAATTTTTGGGTGCCCCCGACCTCTCCCGTCATATCTCGCGCTCGCGCAACTCACTCTCGGGCGGCCCGTCGTGTACAACTGAACAGGCACAGTGCGATCCTTGCGTCGCGCTGCCCCGTATTCCAATCGTCACTGCCCAAGTCCGCCGCACGCAAGAGGTCCGCCAGCCGGCGGGCCAGCAGCGCCGACGTACAGCTATCGGGCGAGTTCGGCTTCTCCCGCAACGCCTCGCCCAAGCTCGGTACTAATTCTTGTGCTTGTTCACACTCCACCGTGTTTGAGGGCAGTACTGACGCGCTGTCCACCCTGTTCACAGAAACTATAACTGGAATGTCAAGCAGCCGACTGGTACCCACCACTGAGTCGCCCGAGTCCGGCTCGCCCAAGCACCACCGAAAGGCAAGCTCCCTCCACTCTTCGTTCTTTTTCTCACACTCTCCGTCAACGCCGCCTCACACCCGTCGCACGTGCGTTGTTGTGTTGTTGTTAAACCGTAACAGAAGGAGAAGAGGCGGGCGAGGGTGCTGATCAAGGAGCACAAGGCCGACGTGTTCCTGGCGATGCTCCACTTCCTCTACACGGGCGCCGTGCCGAGCGTGCCTTGCTTCGGCTACACGCTGCGCAAGCAGGAGGAAAAGCCCGAACAGGGCGCGGCCAAGGCAGAGGAGCCGCCCAAGCCGCCCGTCAGGTGGACCTGGTACGGGACGACCGGGGCCCTGTCAGCCCCACTGCTTGATGAACGATCGGTGACCGGTCATTATGTGTTGCGCACAGGTTTGCGGATCCGGACTGGGCCGACTTCGAGCCGGAGGTTAACGACGAGCTCGAGAAGGCCTACCAGCAAGCGGTGACGGCCAACGACGGTACCATACCCGCGTGCACCTCTGGGTATCACTGCATCTTCTGGAAAATAGAAACTCACACGCCCGGGGCGGACGACGGGTCCGTGCGACAGGCAATTCGATCCGGGTGCGAGTCGACAGTGAGCGGTTCGTGGAGGTGCGGGTTGGGTCCTCGCTCTACCAGAAGCGGTACGACGACGAATCGCGGCAAAGGAGCGTCAAGCGAGAAGATCCCTCTGTTGGTACGCGTTCGACACATTTATTAGTATTTTTATATATTTATATATATTTCTATTTATATATTTGTATTTATTTACAGGATCCTCTGAGCAATCCTCCTCGTCGTCTTCTTCAACACCTACCGACCGGCTATCGCAATTCAACGCCCAGCAGCTCATGGCCAAGCAGGATCTCGACGTCCGACTCGCCAAGATTGCAATCGGTACCGGCCCCGTGCGCGCGCGCGCTGGTGCATTGTGTGAAGTGGCTGGCAACCGGCTGACTGACCGCGTCGCACCAGAGTACTCCCTGTCCGACGCCTTTGTGCTCCAGTGCGAGAACGCGATCCGTTTTGGAGAGTACAGCCTCACCGAGGTACGAGCTCCTCACCCCCCCCCCTCTCCATGCCACTCCGAGCCGTGCTGACGCAGCGCGTAATGGGCCTCAGCTTCCCGTGAATTTGGTGGACGACCTGAAGAAGGCCATCGAAACCACCGACTACGCGCAGGTGCTGTGTGTCGTGTGTGTCGTGTGTCCTGGTACGCTCAAGCTCACAGCGTTATCGGGGGACTGCAGGTTACGGTGGTGGTAGCAGATGACGCGGACGAGTCGGTGCATCACGAGGTGTTGGCCCACCCGTGCTTCCTGGCCTTGTCGCCCTTCTTCCGGGCCATCCTCCAGAGCGGAATGAAAGAGGCCCAGGAGAAGCGCATCGAACTCACCGAGGTCACCCGCGATTGCTTCCTGCTCGTCCTCGAATTCCTCCACACCGGTACACGCGCCACCGCACACGCACCGCACCACCGCACACGATGACACAAAACTAACTAGGCAACGCGCGCTGCAGGCCTATTCGCGAAGTTCCCAACGGAGTATGCGCTGGAGATGCTGCGCATCAGCGACCAGTACGATATTTCGCCGCACCTGCGCCAGATGATCGAGCAGTTCATCGCCACCCACCTGCTGGAGTCCCACAATGCCATCGCCATCTACCACTACGCCGTGCTCAACAACGCCGCCAACCTCGAGGCCACCGCCCTCGCCGCCATCAAGTACGCACGTGGTCCCTCTTCACTCAAACCCTGCAGCGCCGTTGCTCACTTTCCGCTTCGTGTCAGGCGGAACGCGGCGTACCCTGCGTGGACGAAGAGGAACCGCGAGGCCCTGGCCACGCTCAACCCGACCGCGCACCAGACAGTGTTTGGCAGCTGACGCTCGCGGTGCTCCATGTGTCTCACTGTGTCGCAAGCAAAAACGTGGCCACGTCATGTACTACCTTAAGCTTTTGGTTTTGATTTGTTTTTAGGACTACTTTTGAATTTAAAACAAACGGGCAGTCGATGAAGAAGGGAGCATGCTGGATCTAGACGCCTGCATAGAGAAGCTCTACAAGTGCGAGCCGATATCCGAGCACGCAGTCAAATGGATTTGCGAAAAGGTGAGGGAACTGCTCGTAAATGAGCCAAATGTGCTCTGCCTCTCCTCGCCGCTCACCGTCGTTGGCGACGTCCATGGGTACTACGCCTGCCGCCGGCCCACGTGGCTTCTCCTTCTCCTACTACTACCCCCCCCCAATCTCATCTCATCCTCAACAGACAGTTCTACGACGTGATCGAGCTTTTCCGAATCGCCGGCTACGTGCCGGACACCAACTACCTGTTCCTCGGCGACTTTGTCGATCGGTACCGTCGGACCCCTTTCGCTCTCTCCCCCTTCTTTTATCGCCACTGGCGGCCAACCCGCAACGGCTCTCTTCCCTCCTGCCGCCGCCGCTTGGGCACGTGCAGCGGGCATCACAGTGTCGAAACGGTGTCGCTGCTCCTCGCCCTCAAGCTTCGCCACCCGCACCGAGGTGCACCCACCGCCCACCGCCGCGAACACTGAACACGCATCGTGTCAGTCTGTCTCTGTGCTCCTTGCTCACACGTTGTGTGCGTGTGCAGTGCACCTGCTCCGAGGCAATCACGAATCGCGAGCCATCTCGCTCACCTACGGCTTCTATGCCGAGTGCAAGAAGAAGTATGGCAACCCCAACGTCTGGTAACGTTAACGCCTTCCCTCCCTGCTCCGCATTTCCTTCTCCTTCTCTCTCCTCATCTGTAGTCTGTGCGGCCTCATCGAACATTCGCAGGAGGTACTTCATGGAGGTCTTCGATTTCCTGACCATCTCAGCCACCATCGACAACAAAATCTTCGCTGTTCATGGAGGTTCGGCACGCACGCACCGCCGCACACGCACCACTACAGTCACCGCGCGTGCCGCCATTGCCGAACCCCGTGTGCCGCGTTTGCCTGACACATGCTCGCTCGTTTGTTATGGTGCGCCAGGCCTATCGCCCGAGATCCTCTCGCTGGAGCAGATCAAGGTGCTCTATCGCTTCGGGGAGATCCCCATGGAGGGTGCCATTGCCGACCTCATGTGGTCCGACCCCGAGCCCGACAAGGACGGCTTCTATCTTTCACAAAGGTGATGTGCGTTGTGTGTGCGTGTGCGTGTGCGTGTGCGTGTTGTCATGGGACTCAAGTTGTATGCTTCATACGTGCAGGAACGCCGGGTATACGTTTGGGGCCGACGTGGTGGACATGTTTCTGCGAACAAACAATCTGCAGCACATCCTGCGGGCGCATCAGCTGTGCATGGAAGGCTACCAGGTACTGTGGGATGACAAGCTGTCCACCGTGTGGTCCGCCCCCAACTACTGCTACCGCTGCGGCAACGTGGCTTCCGTGCTGGAGATATCCGAGGTACGTGCTTGCTGTCCTTCCTACGACGCAACAAGGCGCTGAGTGCCCCTCGGTGCGGGTGTCCATCATGGTCGGCTGATGTTTGTGCATGCGCGTGTTGCGTGTGCGGTATTGTGTTGCGTGTCGTGCGTGTTCCAGAGTGGCGATCGTCACTTCAACGTCTTTTCCGCCGCGCCGGAGAACACAAGGGCCACGCCGGAGGCCAACGTGCCCGACTACTTCCTGTAGCGCTCCTTCTCTCTTCCGGTTCAAAGGTTTATTTATTATTTTTGTAGATACAGACAGTAATCGTGTTTTGTGGTTGCCTTGCCTTGCTTTGCATTGCTGGGTTTTGTCACTCTTTCGCTCCAGTTCGTTTGGAGCCACGCAGCCTGTGGACCATGGAAGCGAACACGCTTCTTTTGCGTTCGGGCGGGGCAGCGAGCTCCTTCTCTCGCCGGAGGTGCGGATGCTCCCGGTCGATGGCGAACACCTCCACTTCCCCCACCAGAAAGTGGGGTTCACCGGCCAGGAAGCAGTGCCAGTCCTCCTCCTGCGTACGGTATCGGGATCAGGCCGGCCTCTCAATCAGCGGGGGAGGGGGGGGGTGCGTGGTGCGTTACCTTGGTCAGGGCCTGCCGCAGGGCGGTCGAGGAGTAGAACGAGCCCAGTCTGCTCCAGCTCCATCGGCCCTTGTTGTGCGGGTACCCGAACACGCCCAGGTCCTGCTTCGCTTCTGCACGTACAACATCATCGTTAGCGCCATCATCACGCGCCAGACGCGAGCAAATGAGAGGCGATGCGGTGAGTGATGTGAGGTTCGGCCGTGAACGTACCTGCACCCCACGTCGGCCCGTAGTTCGCGTTGTTGATAACTCCAGTGCCGCTGCCCTTGTGCTGCATGAAGCACGGCTCGACCCTGTGTGCAACGACAACGGCAAAGCGCAGAGACGGGAAGCAGCGTTGGCCGAACATGAAGGTCGATTCAACTGTTGTGCCGGGGCGGGCTTACCCCTTGGGGTTCTTGAGCGAGAAGATGAACGGCACGTCGCCGACGGTTGGAGTCGCCGTCGGTGGCGACGAACCTGCCGGCGATTCCCAAATGTCCCACGAGAGCGGGTTGTAGCCGCCCAGTATGTACCTGCCGCCCTCGTCAGCGGACATGCGCGCGCTCTAGATACGCTCGACGATCGAGGGGATCCGCGAGTACCCTTTTTCGGTCTTGCACACCGTGACCGTGGGACCCTTCTTGTCGCAGTGCTTGTGGAAACCCCTGGCTGTGAACCCATGCACCGACGCCCTGTCATACCAATGATCGGCCATTGAGGTTAGGATCATCAGCCGCCTGTAATGTAGCGTTAACAGCTCTTCTCTTCGTACCGGTAGATGAGTTTCCAGGTTCTATAGCCGCTAAGCCAGGCGTTGAGCTGGGCCATCATATCAGCAGTCAGCACGGTCGTGCCTGGGAAGAAGCGAACTGCACAGCGTATGTGTGCACAGATCGCCGAGAGAGAAGCAAGGGCGAAGGCAAACACAATGTTAGGCAGCCTCACACAGACGCTGCACGGCGGTTATGAGAGAGAGCGTACTCGATTCTACGTAGATCTGCTTCCACGCTTTCTCGCTCTGCTCCTTGTACAGTGCGAGGGCATCCTGCCACTCCTTCGACGGGTGCGAACGTTGGCATATCGAGCGCCTGCCGAGTGAGTCGGTACGAGCATGAGTCAGTCACCTCGGTGCGCGCCGCTCATGTAGAAGGCGAAGCCAAGAAAGAAGAAGCAGTTGCTGCTCGTTACCACAAGCTTTCATCTTCGCACAGCACAAGCCACTACGCAGATTTAAAGCACGAATTAATGTGAGCACGGCATCCTCGTTGGACATGGATGGCACAGAGAAAGAGGAGAAGGTACTTGCGCACATACGGCGGAGGCGTTCACGAGAGCGTCGGCGCTCAGTTCGCGCAGGATACGCACGCTGAGCTCCTCCGGCAAAACCTCAAACGGGTTCCCCCGCGCTCCCCCTTCCTCTTCCATCTTCTCTGGGCTTTGGTGTTGTCTCCCCCCCCCTTCGAGTTTCTTTTCGTTCTTCTGTACTCCGTTTCGCCTGAACGCAGCTTATCGTTTTAATAAAATAATTAGCTATAATTACCGAAATAAATATTTAAATATTGAAGCAGGCCTGAGAGATGGAGGAAGAGGGGGACCACTGGACGAGCAACGTGTGGCGAATGGCGGGCTGGGGCGCACTGTTCGTGGCACTGGGGGTGGTGCTGGTATGTGCAGGCGCCTCGCCCGGCGTGCTGGAGTGCCGCCCTGCCGCCCGCCCCACCCGAGGTATAGCGGTGGTGCCTGAACTCGAACCTGCCACACACGAGCCGCGGTGCGCATCCTCCACAAAGATGTATTCCACATTCATCTCACTACTTTTCTTCTGATTCACGATTTATTGTTCATGCATTCAGGCCGGGCGAGTGCGTGGTGCGGGCCGGGTTCGCGTTCGAGCCGGTGCTGGCGTGGTTGGCCCCGTCCGTGCGCGATCAGCTGCGTGATGCCACTGTGGCTCGGTTTCAAGCCAGCGCGTTCCACAACGCGGACGGCGAAGGGCCGGTGACTCTCGTACTTCGTGATGAGCATGGTGACGAGACCTTGCTCCCACTCCACCCCCGATGGACGTACGGACGTTCGAGCGTGCACATGTCAACCAGTGGTTGGAGTGATGTGTTTGTTTACACACACGCACGCACACCACACACACGCACCACACCGTCTTGCAGGATGAGCTCGCGGCATGGTGCCAAGGTGGCGAAGAGGATCAACGAGCACTTCCTTCAGCTTCGGAGCGATGGAGTGGGGTTCATGTACACCGAGCGATCCAACACTATGTTCCTTGCCTATGGCTGTGTGTACGATTCCCCTGCCCCCTCCTTGGTTTGTTGGCTTGGCCAACTACGCACACGAACGGACCTCGTTTGATGATGTTGATTTATCAATTGCAGGCTGGTTGGCCTGGGTGTGCTCCTGCCCAGCTTGGCCTTCTATCGCCGGTCGGCCAGGGCTCGGTGATGAAAGATCTTTGTGTTGCAGAAAGAAAGAAAAAAAGAGAGAAAAGGTCAGCCAGATTATTTAATCATCATAATAATTGCCAAGATGAGCAAGGACATGGCCAAGCAAGGCGAACCGGGCGAGCTGCACAACCCGGAAGCCATCGCCCACAATAATCGGGCCATCTTCTTTTGGTTCGTTGATCTCCTTGCTCGAGATTAATTCACGCCTTCAATGCTGACGATGAAATTGGCGGTCGGCAGTCGAATCATTGTGGCGAGTGTGGCAGGAAGTGCGGCAGGCATTCTGGGGGTGACCGGCTTGGGAGGATTCATCTTCTACGCGGCAGCGTCTGCACTGGTGTCGCTGCTCGTTCTCCACCGAACAGGCTACAACACAAGCAAGTACTTCACCAGCCCCTCCGCCTTGTGGACCGAGGCTGTTGGACAGGGCCTTTTGGTACCACCTGCTCCACGCTCGCTGCGCTTACCCACCACCACATGCTCACTAGCTCCTTTCCTCTCTCTTCTTTGCCTTCTCTTCCCGGCCCAGTCCTACGTGCTGTTCTGGACGTACGCTGCTCCCTCCCTCTTCTGCCTCTCATGTGACAGCTGCTAATGTCGTTCCTGATCTTGCAGGCTCTTCTACGGCTTCGCGTACATCTTCTGAAGAAGCTGCTGTCTCTCTCTTCTTGCTCCTGTTCTCCCGCGGTTGCATCTCATCGACGCGGAATTGCGACGCTGGGCCACTCCCAGGCTGAGTGTTCGTTGGCACTAAGACACAGTGTATAGTGATCATGGAGAAACAATGCATGGTCGGTAGTTGCAAGAGCAGAGCGGGCAATGCCAGAGTGTATCGTGCCAGGCAGTGTCTGCTCCAGAGAGGGCAAGAAAAGCGCCAAGAAAAAAGAAAAGAAACTCCGGAATAAATAAACACAGGGATCTGGAGATGAGTGCCAAGGGCAAGCGAACGAGGGGCGGCAAGAGAAAAGATGATGGTTCAGTCTCGTCGCCCTTTTACTTGTTTTCGCTTTCTCACCCACCTCACAACAAATCTGCCCCTGCACAGATGAGTACCAGCCGGGCGAGTTCTCGCTCACCCCCGCGGCCACGCCCCCGCCCACTCGACGGCGCGCCTCCAGTACGTTTTGCCTCCACCACGCGGTGTGCAGTTGGTTGCTCGAGGCGTGCCACGTTCTTCTGCGTACGCTGCTCACTTGGGTTCGCGGTGCAGGCAGAGCGGTGGCGCTGACGCCCAAGATGAAGGACCGGGACATGGACGCCATCCAGGACAAGAAGCTCATGCAGCACCTGGCCAACCTGGAGAAGGTAAACACCTCCCCGCCCACCTCTTCCCGAGGATCGGCGTCGGTGCGCATTCCAACACTCTCGCTGCACCTCCTTTGTGCTGCACCACCAGGACAACTTCGGGTTCACGGAAGAGGACGCTGCGCAAGCCACGGCCGAGGAAGATGGTACGCCAACACGCGCGCGTTTCTCGTCTCCGCCCGTGCGGTTGGTTGATGTCGTTGCGTTGTGATCGATGATGACGATCATTATGGTGCAGCCGAAGGGCCGTTCTCCAAGAAAAAGAAGCGACGAAAGTCAGGCCTGCGGCGGCTCCGTAAGTACAACTTCGATCGGTACACGGCCACACTTGAAGTGCTTGGTGGCGCGTGTCACACGTGCCACGCCAAGGCTGATCGTGCGTGTGCGGTTGTGTGTGGTTGTGTGCGTCACACGTGTACAGAGTCTTGGAAGAGGAAGCCGAGCAGGACAAGGATGCCGAGGTGAATTACTTCTCCGTGCAGGCCGAACCCTCCCGCCTCCCGCCTCGCCACTTCTGCTCTGTGTGCGGGTGCCGCTTCCCATCCCCTCCCTCGCAAATGCGCGCGTGCGTGCGCTCACCACGGGCGTGCAGATACTTCGCCAACTACACGTGCACCAAGTGCCGGTCGCGGTTCTGCTGCGTGCGATGCAAGGCCACGCACGAGGAACACCGCTGCCAGAAGTTCAAAGTCTGAGTTGCGTTCTGGCCCAGATATTAATGCTGTATTTCTTTTTAGTTGTGGAAAAGGAAACGGAAGGAAATTAGTTCTTCTTTCTCGAACGGACGCGACGCAAGGACCAGCGCCACCAGCCAAGGCACCAGTACTTTATTGGCCGTCCAGACGCCAGGTATGTACCCCTTCCCCGCTGTTGCTCTGCTGGGCTGACTTGTTAACTTGGATTCAGAGACCGACGTTAGATGAAGGGTGCCCTCCCGCTCATGGGTAACGCACTCTCTCCGCGGGGCCAGCGCGCGCCGTTGGCCTCCCTGCCTCCTCTGCGACCCTCTGCCCCGGAAGCATCACCCGTACCAGGGCAGGTGGTCAACAACGACTACCTGGCGAGCTTCCGCGGGGCGGCGGACCTGTCGCCTGAAGTGTCGCCCCTCGGCTCGCCCATCTCCTCCCCCACAAACTCGCCCAGCAGGACCGCACCAGACCACCTGCCCGACTTTGGCCTCGCCCGCAGCAGCAGCAGCAGCGAGACGGACGCGAAGAAGGCGGCAGCGCCTCGACCCACCCCGCTCTTGCTCCCGACCTCCAACTGCGCTAACTCGTCGCCATCGTCGAGTTCAAGTACTAGACCCACGCCGAGCAGCGGCGGCAGCAGCCTCAAGAGGCCATTGCTGCCTGTGCTGCCAACGGGTCTGAAGAAGCCCGCCAAGCACACGCCAATTCTAGGCCTGTCGAGCCAAACCACGCCGACCACGCCGACCACGACAATACCGAGCAGGTCATCGGAGGCGTCAGAGCGGCGCAGCAACGATGGCGAACACGATCGGAAGCGAAAGCACGACGCTCGAGTTGGTCTCAGCCTGCCCAACGCGCTCGCCTTTGCCGCGGTCTCACCAAAGAAGGCGCGTGGCGGCGCCGTTGACTCGACGAAGGGCAGTACACCAGTGCCGACTGGTGCCCAAACCGCCAGCTGTCCTAGAACAGCCCCTCCGCTGCCTCTCGTCCACAAGTTGGCCAAAGCTGGTGGGGCGCCGCGTCGGAGCTGGCCGGCCTCAACCATCACACCAGCGTCGGCGTCGGCGAGCAAGCCAAAAGCCGATGTCGGTCTCGCTCGGCTGGCGCGGCACATCAAGCAGGAGCGCTTCCACGAACACGATGCCGATCAGATGGACGAGGAGGGTGGCCCCGACGTACGCGATGTGGTGGAAAAGCTCGCCAACACGCCCGCCTACGCCCCGTCAGAGCACCTGATGTGCCCGCTCCTTCACGAGGTCATGAGCGACCCCGTGTTTGCTGAGGTTCGTCCACACGACACACGCGACACGCCACACGGTGCTGATGCGTGGTCGTGCAGGATGGCTTCACATACGAGCGGTCGGCCATCGAAGACTGGATCCGTCGGCTCCTCCCTCCCGACCGGGCCAACGACGACGTGCCTGTGACCGGACCCAACGGCGACGCGATATCGATTGCCGCCCTGCGCCCCAACCGGTTCGTCCAGATGGCCGTCGAGCGATGGCAGCGGCGGCGCAAGGCGATGGAGGCGCTTGTGACGGGCGCCGACGAGTCCATGGTGGCCCGTCGGTTGCGATCCAGGCTCGAGCAGATCCACGCACTACAGCGCAACCACTTTGAAAAGGCCCAACAGCTGGGCCAGATCGAGCTCGATCTGCGCGAGGTGCAACGCAAGGAGCACGAAGCCGGCAGCGCCGTCGCGGCCAAGGAGGAACTCATCGCCGAGAAGGAGGCGCGTATGTGCACGATCGAGGCCCAGCTGCACGAGCTTTCTCGCGAACTCGAAGAGCTGCGGGCCATCCGAGGCGCCGAAAAGCAGCAGCTCGCCCCGCTCCAGCAAGAGGTCGACGCACTACGCAACCAGACCTCGCTCCTCCAGCACTCTGGGTGCGTATGCCTACGCATGTCCGTTCGGTATGTGTGGAATGCGTAGCTCACGCGACCTGGTACTGGCGTTGCCCAGGGCGGCACTTTTCTGCGAGGCGGAGGAGGCCAGGGCCGAACTGAACAATGTGTGGGCGCAGAGCATCGCGTGTCGTGCGCAGCTGCAGGAGGCCAAGGAGCTCACCAACGAGGTGCAAAAGGTGATCGAAGAGCACCCCGAGGCCGCGGCCGGTCTGCGGCATAAGCTCGAGCTGTCGGCCGGCGACCTAGGTCACTTGCGCCAGGAGATCGATGATATTCAACAGCAGATTGCCAAGGAGCTATGTCGATGCTCTCGGTACGGTGCAGACCTTGTACACCAACTGAAGAGGCAGTGTCCAAACAAGTATGCGTCGGTGTCGTGCCTGTTGTGCGTGCCGTGGTTCGTGTGTTCGTGTGTTCGTGTCAGTGTGATTGCGGAGGAGGACCCGAGCCGTGTGGAGATGCTCTCGCGTGCTCGTGCTCTAGGTTCGAGGGAAGCCCGGTACCTGCTGGGCAAGTACTACATGCGCTGCACCGACCCCGGACTCAAGGCACCCACACACCTGCATCGCTGCATTCCCGTTGCCATTGCGCTAAGCTCTGTCGCACGCGTCGCGCAGGCTAAGGCGTACTCCTACTTGACGAGAATTGCGGAACCGAACGCAGAGCAGGACGAGTGGGCCACCAAGGCCATGTACCAGCTCGGGCTGTGCCACCTGTACGGCATCCACACGCAGGCCGACCCGTCCCTCGCCTTTTGCTATTTCTGCAACGCAGCCGATCGGTACGTGGCGTGTGCGCGTCTGCGTGCGTAAGTGAGTGCGTGTGCGGATGGACTAGGATTGGCTGAGCCTACGTGAGCGCCACAGAGGACACGCGCGAGCGCAGAACATGGCGGGTAGCTTCTACGACGGGATTATGAGCCCGGCGATGCCGCGCGATGTGGAGTTGGCTCTGGGGTACTTCCATAAGAGCGCCGCCCAGGGCTATCGACCGGCCCAGTACAACCTGGCCGTCCTCCTTCTGTCCGACCAGGCCAGGGACGAGCCAAAGGTTAGTTTTCTTTCTTTGGTCACCTTTCTGCGAGAGGGGATGGAATCGCTCACGTTCGTGTTGTGGATGGCAGGCATTTGCGCTGTTCAAGGAACTGGCCGAGAGCGGAGAGAAGGAGAGCATGCTGAAGCTCAGCTGGTGCTACGAGGAAGGCAGGGGTGGTACGAAACCAAAGCCAGCTCGCGCGGTGCATACTCACATACTCACATGTACGCACATACGTGCTCATACTCAGTGAGAAAGGACTGCGAGGCGGCAAGGCACTGGCGCGAGAGAGCTCTCGCTGTGAAGTGAAGCCCGCCAACCGCTGATGAACCGGTTTTTTCTCTTTCCTAATTGCGATCAATTTCCTAAGAGAGCAAAAGAAATTGATTTAAAAAATGAATGCCTGAACCTCGAGTGGGCACAATCGATCTCGCACTCTACTAGCTCATCGTTTCGCGCTGCTCGTTCAATAAGGTGCTGATACCCACTACTTTTCTGTGTGTATTGAAGAAATGAAAAATGACCCTCGCCCTGAATCTACAGAAGAAATAAACCAAGCACCTGGCGTTTTGATGAAGCCTGCACGCAGGTCCATGGGTAACACACCTCTATGGGGCAAATTGCCGGGGGGCGTGCCTCAATCGCCCACCAAGCCTCCCACTGCCGGTGCCGCCTCCACCCAAGTCCCCCCGGTTATGTACGCCGAAGCCGACGATGGAAGCGAGGCGGAGGACCTGCCCGACGTGTCGCCCATCAACTCTCCCATCAACTCGCCGGTCAGAACCATGTCGCAGGGCTCAATAGCGCCTGACCACGCACACAGTGAAGAACAGTATGGCAGCGCGATGGAACCGCACCTGGAGCGACAGATGACGCCAGCAGCGACGAACGGGGACACACCTAGGTCGAGCAGGTCCGAGGCGTCGGGCATGGTGATGGACATGGAGCAGTACCACAACCGGAAGCGGAAGCGACTACTCGAACCGACCGGCGACAAGCACTCCTCTGCTTCTCCATCATCTTCTTCCTCTTCCCTTGCCTCTCCTGCATCGTCCCCCTCGGCCAGCACTGCACATCACCACTCGCTCAGCAGCAACAACTCGCGAGGCCATGACCAGGCTGCGAACAAGTCTGCAGGCACCGCGCCTCCTGCCAAACGGGGCAAGTCCGTTAGCAGCAGCGCAGCCTTGACCTCGCCCCACACGTCCAGCCTCCCCTCCAGACCGCCCACCACGTGGCCCCCGCCGCCCGGCCGCAACAACAACGGGCGCCCTACGGTCCCCACACCCAAGATCTCCCCCTCTTCATCGCCATCTCCTCAAGCCAAGCCGCCCACCATCGCGTCGGCCACCGCTGTCCCTCTTGCGGCGCTCGATACTCAAGTGCCCGAGCCAGTCGAAGAAGTAGAAGAGGCTGACGACGATCAGCCGCACGATGACCCGGAGCTGACCGCCGCCCTGACCGAGCTCCTCAACACGCCCATGTTCACCACGCCGCAGCACCTCATGTGCCCGCTCACCCTCAAGGCCATGAACGACCCGGTCGTCACCGCCGGCGACGGCTACACCTACGAACGGGCCGCCATCCAGGCCTGGATCCAGCAGCGGCTGCCGGCCGACCGAGCCAGCGACGACGTGCCCGTGCCCGGCCCGCAGGGAGACCCGGTCTCGCTGGCGGGCCTGATCCCCAGCCGCACCACCCGCGACGCGGTCGCGCGCTGGCGTCGCAGAAGGAAGGCCCTCAAGAAGACCATCCGCCAGGGCCGCAGCGAGCCGGTGGCGGCACGCCGCCTGCGGCGCTGCCTGCGCGACGTGCGCGCCCGCGAGCTGGGCCACTTTGAGAAGGCCCAGCGGCTGAGCCAAATCGAGGACGAGCTGCTCCGGGCGCACGACCAGGCCGAGTTGCTGGGGCGCGCGGCCGGCGAGAAGGCGGCGCTGATCGCCCGGCAGGAGGCCAACCTGGCCGAGCACGACGCGCGTGTGGTGGAGGCCGAGGAGCAGCTGCGCGCCCTTGTGCGCCGCCTGGAGGAGCTGCGCGCGTCCCAGGAGGCCGAGCGACAGAGGCTCGAGGCACTCCAGCACGAGGCCCTCTCCATCCAGCAGGAGACCACAGCTCTCCACCAGGAATCCAACGCTCTCCAGCAATCCGGGTGCGCGCGCCTGCGGTGTAGTGTGTGGTGTGCAGTGGTGCGGTGTGCTGATGAAATGAGTGAAGAGCGGCGTTGATGCGGGAGAGGGAGGAGACGAAGGTGGACCTGGACCGGGCGTGGGAGGAGATCCAGGCGTGTATTGCGCAGCTGGAGGAGGCGCGCAAGCTGAGCGTCGACCTGCAGCAGGTGGTAGACGAGCACCCCGGCACGCGAAGCCTGCGGGACAAGCTCGAAGAGTCCAACCAGGACCTCCACCGCCTCCACCACGAAATCAACCAACTCCAGAACACCATCGCCACCGAGCTCTGTTCTCGCGCCAGGTACACTCACACCCTGTGTGCGCACGTGCGTGTGTGCGTGCGTGTGTGCGTGCGTGTCGCGTGTGGCCTTGTGTTGCTTAATGGGTGGATGGGCGGCGCTGGGCAGGATGATGGACACGGAGGATCCGTACCGGGCAGAGATGCTGTTGCGCGCGTGTAATCTCGGATCGACGGAGGCCCAGTACAAGCTGGGCAAGTACTACCTGATCCACGAGGGCGAAGAACGGGTCAACACCCCACCCGCTCCACGCACGACACACAGCACACGAGACTAGACGCGCGCTGACACAACAACACAACGCGCCCACATGTGCGCAGGCCAAGGCGCTGGGGTACTTCATGCATGTGGTGGAGTCTGGGCTGGACGAGACCGGCCGTGTTCGATCGGGCCTGAGCGTCCAGGAGGGCGCCCTGGTCAGCAAGGCCCTGTACAACGTTGGGTGCTGCCAACGCCGCGGCGTGGGCACCCCCGTCGACTGCGCCCTCGCCTACCATTACTTTGCCATGGCCGCGGACAGGTGCGTGCCGTCGTGTGCGTGTGCGTGTGCGTGTGCGTGTGCGGTACTGAGCGGAGATGATCGGGGGTGTAGTGGGCATGCGGCGGCGCAGAATATGATGGGCGACGCCTACAACGAGGTGGGCGGGGTGTTCCCGCGCGACGTGGAGATGGCCTTCAAGTACTTCGAGAAGAGCTCGGCCCAGGGCGATAAGATGGCCACCTACAACCTGGCCATCCTCTACCAGTCCGACGAGATCAAGGCCAGGGACGACCGCCACGTACGTTGTTGCTCTTGTCTCCATCGCCAGGCGGTCAGCTGGCGATGCCGATGGTGATGTGTATGATGCTGATGGTCGCGTCGTCCAGGCCTTCAACCTGTTCAAGAGCCTGGCAGAGGGAGGCGATGAGGACAGCATGCACGAGGTGAGCCAGTGCTATAGAGAGGGCAAGGGCGGTACGTGGACTTACACCGGCACTTTACCGGCGTGCGTGCGTGCGTGATCCTCACCGAATCCGCACATGTGCAGTGGCGCGAGACATGGAGAAGGCCGAGTACTGGCTGCGCAAGAGGCAGACCGCGTTGGCGGAGAACGGAGGATCGGCTAAGGCCGACTGAGCCACCTCCGCGGTGCTCCGATGATGCGGTCCCAGAGGGGACCCTGTAGAACGAGGAGACGAAGACGAATGATAGGGTTTTTTTGTGGACTAGAAAGAGTTGATGAAGGTGGTGATGGTGATGGTGGGTTGGGTCAAGAAGAGGGGAGGGCGAGGGCGTAGGTGATGTCGAAGTGGGGGATGGTTTCGCGCGGGTAGCCCATGGCGTTGCTCACCACCTGACAGCCGGGGCCGCCTCGCTCGCCCTCGAGCGTCGTTCGAGAGCACCAGTGCGTGTGTCCGTAGGCCCACGCCGCGATCGGTGGCGTGTGCGCTGTCGCATGTATGCGTGCGTCATGTTAGCCAATACATCGTGTGCGGGTGTCGTGTGCACACGTACCCTTGATGTAGGCCTCGAGGTCGGTGAAGGCCGAGGCATCGAGGCAGTGGTGCGCCGGGTTGACCGAGTTGGGCGTGGGCGCGTGATGGGTGAGGACCACAATGCGGTCGTCCCCGTGCTGGGCCGTGATGCGGTCCACCTGCTCCTTGATCCAGTTGAGCTCCTCCTCATGGAAGGCATTCGTGTCGTCCACGCTCAGCCTGGTCAGACCAGTGAGCGCGAGTGGGCAGGGTGGAGGGGGTGGCGGTGATGGTGGTGGTGCCTGGTCTTGTTGTACTTGATGTTGT
Organism: Acanthamoeba castellanii str. Neff; assembly: GCF_000313135.1. Lineage (NCBI taxonomy): Eukaryota > Discosea > Longamoebia > Acanthamoebidae > Acanthamoeba > Acanthamoeba castellanii. The sequence goes on from NW_004457442.1 coordinate 1,168,056, forward strand.
AGTAGTCGTTGACCATGCGCGATGCCTCCGCCCCTTCCTATTTCACCAGTGGCGAGTAGCGAGTGAGCCATGGACTGCGCGACACGACATGGCACGGCACGACACGGCACGGCACGACACGACACGACACGACACGACACGCACACGACCAACGACACGACACGCACGGATTCTGGGATGTGGGTCCACAGCGTGCAGCCGAGGAGCCACACACCCTCCTTATCCTGCGTGGACCACAAAAGAGGTGAGAGAAGTTGATGGTGGTGAAGGCGAAGGCGATGTGTTTGGCGGTGAGTAGTACGAGCCTGACGGCGGTGCGGTCGAGGAACATGAGCTTGTCGGGTCGCATGGCGCACACGCCGGCGATGATGGGCTTCACCTTTTCGTAGTGGCCCTTGTAGTACTCGTGATTGCCCGCCAACACGAAGATGCGATCCCAGCCTCGCTCCTCGGGTGCCACATCAGATGATGAAGCTGGCGCCGGTCGGTCGGCGAGGTGGAGGAGAAAGCGCTGATAGTCGCCGCCAACGTGCGGGTAGCCAATGTCGCCGAGCAGGGCCAGGAAGGGGGCGGTCGCGGGCACCGCGGGCAGCTTGCCCTCCCTCATCTCCAGATGCACATCGGACAAAATTTGCAATCGGAATGGTGCGGCTTTCTCGCCCACAGCCATCTTCTCTGTGGTCTGCATACAGCGAGAAGGAAGAAGATGACGGGGCTCACAAGATGCAAGATGTCACTGTATTATCAAATCAAAAAAACAAAAATGACAAAAAATGATAATTAATAATAAGGAAATGAAGCAGGAACGCACCAGGTCGACAGTTACGTCTGGTGCCTTTCACTTCCATCTCCAGCTTGTATCATCGTCTCATCCCAACTAACAACAAGAATGTTCATGCTTCCGGTACGTACTTCTGAATGCTCCTGGACCATCATTCATTCATTCCTTCATTCGTTAAATTTCGTTTTCGTTTGACACTTGCATTTGGCTTTGCAGCAAGAGGGTGGTCAGACCACGACCTGTACCGTCAGTGATGATGTGAAGACCAAGTTCAAGGCCTTTAAGACCGGCAAGAACCAGGCCAACAATGCCTTCATCAGTACGCCCATTTTTTTTCGCATTTAATGAATCGATTCATTAAATATTGTTGACTCTTGGGTGCGTGCAGTGAAGATCAACCCGAACGCCCTTGAGGTTGTGTTGGAGCACCATCTCGAGAACGTCTCGATCCTTGACATTGCCGAGGAGCTGCCCGAGTCGGCCCCTCGCTACATCGCCTACAGGTCCATACTTACCAACCCCCCCTCTCATCTTCACTCTGGTGCACTGGCGATCTTGGATCACTCAAGATCCGTTCTTTCACTCTACACGCACGCAGCTACAAGTGGGTGCACGATGATGGCCGCGTGTCTTTCCCGCTGGTGTTCATCTTCTACTGCCCCAAGGGTATCAACACCAAGCTCAACATCCTCTACGCCAGCACCAAGCCCGTCCTCACTGAGGCCCTCCAGGTTCAGAAGGTTCGTCTCTTCTCCTCCTTCTTCTCCCCTTCGAAAGCTCATCGTCCTCTCGTCTTCTTCTTCGTCCCGTACAGCTCTTCTCGGTCGCGACCACCGAGGAGCTCACTGAGGAGTGGCTCAAGGACAAGCTCGCCTTCTTCAAGTAAAGACCCTCCTCAACTTGTTGAGCGTTTACACACTACTCTCCATCGTTGTGCGCGCACACACCTCCAATACATCACCTCTCGTGTATTACTACCACCACCATGCGCGTGTTCCTTGTTCACCTTCTTTTTCATCATCGAGTAGCCTCAAGAGTTGATGATGAGGAGTTGTTGTTTCAAACCTTCCCTTCTTCCTCGAAGAACACCACCGACACCTGCCATCCTCATTATCGTCGTCGTCTATCAACACACACCTCCCCTTGAAGACATCTCTAGAGGTCCTCCTTCACTCGTCCGACTTGACCTTCTTCTTCTTCTTGCCGCTGTCGTCCTTCTCCTTCTTCTCTCCCTTCGCCGTCTTCTTGGCCTTCTTCGCCCCACTTCCGTTTTCGTTCTTGTCCTCCTCCGCCACTTCAGCCTTGGCCGCCGCCTTCTTCTCCGTCTCGACCGCCACCTCCTCATCGGCATCCTTGGTCTTCGTCTTCTTGTCGCTCTTCTTCGTCGTCTTCTTCTTCGCGTCGTCCTTCACTTCGGAGGTCGACGTCGTGATGGTGGGGATGGGCTTCCTGGATTCAACCTTCTCCTTGCCCTTGCCCTTCACCTCTTCCTCTTCATGTTCCTGGTGGTGCGTCTTGTCCTCGGGCTCCGCGTTGGGCAACTTCTCGGCCGAGATCACCCACTCGTCCATCTCCTCCGGCACCTCGAACGTGGGACGCGGCTGCACCAAACGATCAATAAATAAATAAATAAATAACAAATAAAATAGAATTAATTACATCGTCAATTTGTGTAAATAAATAATAACAAATAAAATGACGAAGACGAAGACAAAGAGCGAAGATGGGCTGTACCGAGAGGGTCGTGCGCATACGGGGCGAAGTATTTCGGCCATTGCCGAGATCGCGAGGGCTCTGATGATGGTGTTGTGGTGGAATTAGCGCATTATTATAAAAATGACGGCGTAATCGCGATCGTTGTAGCGCAAGAAATCGGATCGGATGCGATTTGGAGATCGAGATGTACCTTGGAGTCACGCGGAGACTTGGAGTCAGTTCGCGGGGTCTTTCCATCACGAGGCGTCTTCTTCGAATCCTTCTTCTCGGCCTTCTTGTCCTTCTTGTCCTTCAGCTTCGCCAAGTCGAGGTGCTGCTCGCCTCCCTTCTTGCTGCTCTTCGACCCCTTCTTATCTTTCTTCTCCTTCTTCGCGTTCATCTTGCTTCCTTCCTTCTTCCTTCAAATCGCGTGTAGCGTGCTCCCTCCTGCCGGCTGCAACGGTTCCTTCTTCCGCCAGGCAGAGCTTCTCTTCTATGACGCCGTGGTTCGCCTGCGTAGAGCAACGGTCAGGCAATTAATTAATATTCCAGTTTTCACAGGAAAATAAGGGAAATCATAATTTCCTTTAGTTTCCATGTGCTTTTTATCAATCCACAGTTTTTGTGTTTGGTGGAAAGGCGGGCGGTGGTGGGTGGAATGTCGTGGACAGAGGGGGGAGCGGACGGACGGCGAGTCGGCAGCCCGCCGCGCGGATCTCGCACGCCGATGGCCGCTCAGAGGGAGCACTAACGAGGGCCGCCCCTCTTATCTCTGCGCTCGAAGCACACAACACACAACCGCAGAGTACAACACGCGCGCGCAGAAGAAAGGCGAGAATGTACAAGTGGATGGTCGCATTGGATGGGTCGGATAACGCGCGGGAGGCGTTCTACACCACGCTCAACCTCATGAACAAGAGAACCGACGACCTCTTCCTCATCTCCACCGTCCAGAGCACTCCACTCTCCGTCGGTATCCCTCCCTCCCTCCCTGGTGTGCGTGTGCGTGGGTGCGTGTGCGTGTGTGATGCTAAGGGCGCGGGCTGCAGGAAAGTACCAGAGATACAGCGATGAGATCGAGGAGACGCACAGGAAGCACCTGCTCGAGTACGGCCGTCGGTGCGAGGAGGAGGGCGTGCGGAACTACAAGCCCATCCTGGCGCGCGGCAGCCACATCGGGCAGATGATATGCGTCGCGGCTGAGCAGAAGGGCATCGACTTCCTCGTCATCGGTCGGCGCGGCATGAACCGGTTCTCACGTCTCGTCGTCGGCTCCACCTCCAAGCATGTCATGGAGAACGCGCCCTGCAACGTCATCGTCATCAAAGGCACCGCACGCTGGCGTGTCTCGTGTGCGTGTGCGGTGAGCTGAAGGCGAGTGTGTGTCGTGTTGTGTGTGGATGCAGGGTTCTTCCTGGCGGAGGAGCACGGGGCGAGCGTGGCGGAGATCCAGAAGCTCGAGGAGCAGGAGCGGCAGAGGCGCGTTCAGGAGTACGGTATGAAGGAGGAGCACTACCTTTCCAGGGAAGAGATCAAGGAGATCGAGGAGCGCGAAAGGCTCAGACGCCTCAGGCACGCACCACCACACACACCGCCACACACGCACGACACAGAGACCGCACGCATGCACGCATGTGTGATAACGGTGGGGAGGTGCAGGGAAAGAGAGGGCGAGGACGAGCGCGTGAGGAAGGGCGAGCAGACGGCGGGGATGATCAGGCACCTGAGAGAGCTCGAAGAGGAGAGGCTGAGGCGTGGCGGCGCACCCGAACAGTACACCGGCCGGCTGGGCGACAGGATCGAGAGGCTCCAATCCAGCGAGGGAAGTCGCCCCTAGGCCTCAGAGCCCCGTCGTCAGAGCGGCAAAGAAGAAGGGAAGCAGAGAGAATGAGAGAGAGAAACATTTATCAACTAAATAAATGAAGAAGTAAACAAAAGGCTGGGTGGAGGTGTGGGAAGGCGTGTCTGCATAGCAGTCCACGCGGCGTTGAACTTCAAAGTAAAGGAGGAGCAAAATTTCGACAAAAGGGAGGGTTGGGGAGGAGGGACAAAGGGGCGGGTTGGTGGACCGACCAGGCGCCCTACTTGTCCGCGCTGATGGCGTTCACGAGCCTGGTGTGATGTGCGCGCACACGAAATGAGAACGCCCGAAGGCCAGTAAAGTTTGAAGACCGCTTTGGGGTATGCGTACCAGTCCAGGCCTTCGTGCAGACCTGAGCAGCGCGGAGAGGAAGATAAAGGTAAGCGGGGGGTTGGTTGCTTGGTTGTATGCCTCGTCACCGCGTGCGGATCGACATGCAGCAGCGTAAGGGGAAGAGGGAGAGAGAGCGTACCAACTCCCTTGATGGCCGACGTTTTGAAAATCGCCCACTGCCTCTGCTTGAGCGTATCGAGGCCCAGAGCGTTGGACACTGTTGTGACACGAGCGAGCAGAGAGGTATGAGGCGGGCGGCGGCTCATCGCAGGGGTGAAGCTGCAGCTGAGGCCTCATTGCGAGTACGTACCCTCCGCCTCTGTGAGAGCCCCGGGAAGGTCCTGCTTGTTGGCGAACACCAAGAGCGCCGCCTTCTTCAGTTCCTCTTCCTGCAGCGCCCACGACCGTCAGGATTCGTCGCATGGCACGTCACGCGCTACTAAAGGCACACGGCGCGACACCACACGAAACGCAGCGCAGCAGAGGGTGGAGCGTACGTTGAGCATGGCCATGAGTTCGTCCTTGGAGATGTTCAATCGCTCGGAGTCGGAGCTGTCCACAACATAGATCACCGCCGTTGCGTTCTCATAGTAGCACCGCCAGTATGGCCTGCATGCCCTCGTGAGTACGTGTCGTGTGCCGTGTGTCATGCGCGTCGTGTGCGGTGAGGTACCGAATGGAGGTCTGGCCGCCCAAGTCCCACACCTGGAAGGTGACGTTCTTGTAGGTCACGGTCTCCATGTTGAAGCCGATCGCTGTCCACCGCGTGCCACAGGCAGGAGCCACCACCGTCCGAGGTCAGCTGAGGGTACACCATGGCCCCACGGTGAAAGGGGTAGGAGGGGGGACACGTACTGGGGAGGGTGGACACGACCTCACCGCACTGCAGGCGATAGAGGATGGTGGTCTTGCCAGCACCGTCCAGGCCGAGGATGAGGATTCGTACATCCTTGTTCCATCCGAAGAGTTGCGAAAAGAGGCTCGAGAAGAGATTACCTGGGTCCAATCATCAAGAAATCATCAGAGATCATCCACAAGTGAAAGAAAAATCGGGCTGCCACGAACCCATGCTTTGGCCTATTCAACGGTGCTTGGTCTGCTTCTTTTGATGTAGCGCTACGTGGCACTAATCTAATCAGGTTCTTTTATTTATTTTCCTTCAACATTTTCCTTTGTGTGTCTGCTCGGCTTCAGCAAGCCCCCGGAGTGACGGTGCACTTGGAGTCCTGGCAGTGGCCCATGCCGTTGCAGGTGCGGTCCTTCTGGAGGCAGCACGGGACTGTCGAGGTCGCGCAGCAGTTGCCCAGCGTGCCCCCCGGCGGAGTCTTCGGGCACAGCGTGCAAACGGTCGTGGTCTTGGTCGTGGGGTTGATCTTGCACGACTGGCCGCTGACCACGAACTGGCAGTTGACGCAGCAGCCCTCGTCCACCTCGTTCCTGCTCTTGTCCAAGCACTTGGTGACGCCGCCGGTGGTGGTGCAGTCGCAGTCCTCGTTGCACGCAGTCTCGACCTGGCCGTTGCCGCACTGGCAGGGCTGCGGGCAAGTGGCCGGACAGGGCGGCACCGACCCGGCGCCGCCGCAGAAGCCGCAGTTGTTCATCTGCTTGACGAAGATCTGCGCCGTGCTCACCGTCTGGCCTCGCCCCACGTCACACTCCCACATTAGCAACACATGACAACTCGATTACGTGGGGAGCACGTACGGCTGTGGCGGGGCCAGACCACTGGAAGACGGCCTGACAGTCGTGTCCCTCCATGCCCTGGATCTGGAAGTAGGACGGCGGGACCGTGATGTCCGAGTTGGAGCAGAACCTCGACCCGCTCTGCTGCGACACACTATGTTGTGTGGTGGCCCGTCCTCTTCTTCGTAAGCTCATCATCTTCTTCATCAACACCAAGATCGCGGCGTGTACCCAGGGCAGTCGGTGCTCTTGAGCGTGACGGTCAAGGGAGGGCAGGACCCCTGGGTGGGGATGTTGGCGGGCACGTTGACGTGGCTGAGGCCCGATGGGCAATTCTTGAGGGAGACGGTGAAGGTCTTGGCGGTCTGATCGTTCTGGACTGAGATACAGCTGCAGCCCGACGGAGCCGGCGCTGCGCCCAGCGATAGTCCCACAAGGGAGACCAAAAGTAAGACGATGGCAATCTTCATTGTTGTGGTGGTGAAGATGATCTGTTGTTGATGGTAAAGCAGCGAAAGCAAGGGGCGCAGAAGAGGGTCTGCCCACCTTCTTCTTTTATCGGTTAGCTGAAGTGACACAGGTGGCATTCGGCAAGAACGAACAAACAGAGGTGGTTTGTGGGAGGAGTCAGCGCCATCCAGGCCAGAAGCCAAGCCAGGAATTAGAACTCTCACCCCGCTGTACGGGAGAGATCAGCCGCACACCTGGTCTTCGCCATTTGTGACGCTTTGTCAATGCCATCGCCTGCATTCTGCCGAAATAGGGTTGCATGAGAGAAGTTCACCATACGTAAGTGTGTCACCCCCGGTCTCGCACCAAGCGGCCCAGTTGCTGCCCTGATGTTGCCCTGCCCCTCAACTATCAATCATCTCACTTTCTTACGGAACAGGTTATCATGTTGCATCACCTCTAATTACTAATTGTGATTCGAAACGTTTCGTCAACTGTTTCGTTAGCTCAGTAGTTGCAGAGAAACCCGCTGCCCTGCATATTCAAATTACAGAGCAGTTGCTCAGCAACCGAATTTTGGTTATCCTTTTCTAGCCAAAGACAGCAACAACCCCGTCGGTGTGTGCTCCAAAGAGAGTAGGTGTGGTTTCTTAACGACCGGCAGTACCATCACGACGATCACCTCCTGGGAATGACTGCCATTGCTGCTAGGACTGCGCTGTTGCCGGCCAACGGGCCAACCTCACTCAGCAGTCTCCACTCAGCACTATTTCCACAACCACTCAACCACAACGGGACACCTCGCCGCGAGCCTCCAAGAGCACAACGCATCTACACACATCCACAATGGCTCCTCACCATAAACAGTTCTTCTTACTGCTGGTCCTCCTCACTCTACTAGCACACATCATTCCTGGTACCTCCCACCCACACACCCCTGTGTTCCGAGTCCTTGGCTCAGACTCTCTGGCAGTGACCCTCGGCCAGGTCAGCTGTACCCTCTACGTGGGTGCCGCGTGCAGCTCGACCGACATTGTCGCCTCGGCCGACCTTCAGACAGTACAGGTCCTCCTCCAAACCCAATACACGGCCAACGCTCTCTTTGGCGCCAGGTATGGTCTCCGCCCGCTCCCCTCGCACGTGGCAGTTGCCAAGTTCTGCGATGACTGACCCTTGTGCATGCCACAGTTACAATTGGAACAACGGGCTCACGTTCGTGACAACGGGGCAGTCGGCCAAGATGTCATACATCATCTACGACCCTGCCTACGTGCCCACCTCATCTAAGAAGATCGAAATCAACGGCATCAACAACAACGTGATGTCCACCTTGTGCGCCACTGTGGCGGGACAGGTGACGATCACAGTAAACTTCACAGCCTCGTGCCCGTCGCCATCACCATCACCCTCGCGCACCCAGTCTCCCACCCCCTCCATCTCGCGGTCGGTCTCACCCACGCCCTCCACCACACCCTCCATCTCCGTAACCCCCTCTGCGACCCCCTCCATCACCCCCTCCATCAGCGTCTCCCCTTCTCCTTCGATCTCCTCCTCCATCTCTCCCACTGCCAGCCCTACGTCGTCCATTACCCCGACCAGCTCGCCCACGCCATCGGTCACGAGAAGCGTCACCCCAACCCCGTCGCCCTCGGCCACGGCCTCGGTGTCTCTCAGCCCGACCCCCTCCATCTCTCTGTCGCCCACACCCTCGGTCTCGGTCTCCAACTCTCCTACGACGTCGCCTACGCCGTCACCCACCTTATCGCCCACCCCCTCGGTGTCGCCGTCGCCCACCGCTTCGATTTCGCTGACGCCGTCGCCGAGCCTCACACCCACGGTCTCCCCCACTAATTCGCCCACCAGATCGCGTACACCGAGCAACTCGCCATCCAACTCGCCGTCGCCTTCGACCACCCCTACAATCTCGACCACACCATCCATCACGCCCACGATTTCAGTCACCCCGTCCATCACGGCGAGCAACAGTCCGTCCCGCTCGCCCACGCGAACGCCATCCCCGACCCGCACGCCTACCCGCTCGCCCACCCCAACCATTTCCACAACGCCGTCGAACTCGCGCACACCATCTACAACCCCCTCAATCTCGCGGACGCCCACCACCACCCCTACTACCAGCCCGTCTAACTCGCCGACGCCGTCGGTCACGCCCACCAATACCCTGACACCTTCGCCCACGCCGAGTGTGACCACCACTCCGACGCAGACGCCCACCCAATCGCCCACATCCACTACCACACCCACGCAGTCGCCGACAAACTCGCCCTCGCCGTCCATCACGCCGACCATCTCGGTGACGCCGTCGGTGACGCCCACCACAAGCACCACACCAACCCCCACCCGAACGCCCAGCCCTACACCTTCCATTTCCCGCTCGGCCACTCCATCACCCAGTGTGACGCCCACCAACTCCCGGACACCGACGCCGACGCCCACCCCGACACGGTCCCCCACCCCGACGCGGTCGCCCACCTCAACCATCACGCCCTCCACCACGCCGTCGCAGTCGTCCACGCCCTCTACCACCCCTCTGGTCGACGGCCAGTGCCTGCAGAGCTTCTCCGCCGATTACTCCAACAGCGCGCCGTTCACGAGTCTCGGCACCGAAGACGATGTACGCCACTACTACATTGCAGCAATTAATTTGTCTGATCTAACAACCAATGTCGTTGTCTAATAGTTGTTGTATGAACTAAACTGGAGGATGAGCGAGGCGGCGCCCTCGCCGGGCACCTGGTTCGACATCTTCATCACCAACTTCACCACGAGCGCAACCTCGGTCCAGTTCTCCTACCTCCTCTACTTCTCGCCGCCACAGAGCCAAACCCTCATCTCCTCCAACATCTACTCCGTGAGCTACTACTCGCTGGCCTTCATCACTGACTCCAGTGCGTGCCTTCGGCCCCAATCTTTAGTTTTGCGTTGCTGACTTCAGAGCCTGCGTTTGGTTGATTCCGCAGGTGATTCGGATTCGACGGTGTTGACGACCAAGTACTCAGTGAGTCGCTGCTGGGTACCGCCGTCTCCGTCGCCGACGCCGTCGATGACGCCGACCACATCGCCGACACCGTCGGTGACCCCCTCGCAGACTCCGACCCGGACGGCCACGCCCACCCAGACGCCCACCGCCTCACCCTCCCCCACACTCACCCCCTCCATGACCCCCACCTCCTCGCCCACGGCCACGCCCTCGACGTCCGGAACCCCTCCGTTGGTATCGCTGACGCCCACGTCGACGCCAACTATGACACCGACGACTTCACCCACCTCTACGCCCACGCCGTCACCCTTGTCAAGTGTGACGGGGACTCCGAGACCTACGCAGTCGCCTACATCGTCGCCCTCACCGTCGGCCACCCCCACACCTACGGTCTCGCCCTCCCAGTCGCCATCGTCCACCGGGACAGTTACGCCGACGCCCTCGCGCAGTGCAACCGCGTCGCCAACCAGCTCCTCCACAGTGACGCCTACTCCAACGCCCAGCAACTCGCCCACGGCCTCGCCCACAACAACTCCCACCCAGTCGCCCTCGCCCTCTGTATCGCCCACCTCCTCGGCGACACGGACACCAACGCCATCTCCCACCTCCTCGGTGACACCCAGCAACTCGCCGTCGCCGTCGCCCAGTGTTACCCTCACGCCAACGACTACTCCCTCCCAGTCGTCCTCGCCCTCGGTCTCGCCCACATCTTCGACTTCGCCGACCCCTACCCCTTCCCCCACCTCCACGGTGTCTCCTACTTCAACTCCCAGCAACTCGCCTTCTCCGTCGGCCAGCGTGACCCTCACGCCCACGACGACTCCCTCCCAATCCTCCTCGCCGTCGATCTCGCCGACCTGCTCAGCGACCTTGACGCCGACGCCGTCGCCCAGCCCCACGGCGTCGCCCACCAGCTCTGCCACTTCCACGGTCACGCCCACTTCGACGCCCAGCAACTCGCCTTCGCCGTCGGCCAGCGCGACCACCACTCCCACCTCGACTCCTTCCCAGTCGCCCACCGCCTCGGCTACGCTGACGCCAACTTCGACCAGCGCCACGGCATCGCCGACCCGATCGCCCACCTCGACGACCACTCCCACCGTCACCCCGTCGTCCACTTTCACGCCCTCCAACTCGCCATCGGCAACACCTAGCCAGCGACCCATCGCAGTGTCTGAGTCCAGCGGGGACGGGATGACAGTGGGAATCGCTGCAGGCGCGGCCATTCCTTTGGCGCTCATCTCGATGTGCTGCTGCTGCCTTGTAGCAGCGGCCGCGATCGCATTCCGCCGACGACGAAAGGAAGAGGAGGAAGAGGAGGAACGGGAGGACAGCGATGTGGAGAACGGTGCAGGAGTGCCCGAACCCGGGCCGGTGCTGACCAGCGCCATCAACAACACAAACCTCTTCTCCGCGACCCACACCTTCACCAACCAGCTCTTCGCCGGCACCGACCAGAACCTCGAAACCACCTGGTGAACGTATTGTTGTGTTCAACTCAAGCAAGTTTTTCAGTGGTCGACGTTTATTTGTGTGGAAAGGAAAGCCAAGTGTGCCGTTTGGAAGAAGTGAAGGTGGGCTGACGTCAGCCCAGAATTTCTGTTATTGATGGGCATCATCTTGTGGTAGGTTGAAGAGGAGAAGAGGAAGTCTTGTAAGAGGAGGAGAAGAAGAAGGAGAAGGAATAGGAATGGAATACAGATTGGTGGTACTGGGACCGGGTGGCGTTGGTAAGTCGGCGCTCACCATCCAGCTCACGCACCAGGAATACGTTGACAGCCACAACCCGACCATCGAGGACTCGTATCGATACGACACCGAGATCGATGGGGAGGCGTGCCGCCTGGACATCCTCGACACGGCAGGCCAGGAGGAGTTCGTGGCGATGCGCGACTCTTACATGAGCGAGGGAGAGGGGTTCCTCTGCGTCTACTCCATCACCGATCGCAACAGCTTCGAGGAGATGGCAGGCTTTCACAAGCACATCTCGAGGGTGAAGAACGAGCTTCATGTTCCGATGATACTGGTGGGCAACAAGTGCGATCTGGCCCCCGAGAAGAGGGTGGTATCGAAGGAGGAGGGCGAGAAGCTGGCCAAGACCTTCAACTGCCCGTTCCTCGAAGCCTCGGCCAAGGAGCGCATCAACACAGAGGAGTGCTTCTTCAAGGTGGTGCGGGAGATTCGCAAGTATCGACAGGCGCGCGGGTGGACCGACAGGAAGAGGTCCAAGCCGACTAAAGGGTGCTCCCTCTACTAGTAAGTGGACTCCTTTGCTCCCTCCACAATCTCTAAATCGCATCTCTCAATCTTTGCAATTCGTGTATTTCATCTTAATCGTCTCATCCTTGCCATCTTTCTCTGTGCTGTTCACACATCTTGTTATCTTCTGTTTCGAAACCATAAATAAACACCAACACAACCAGTGGTGATGTCAGAAAAAACACCCTACAGCTGTCCAGAGCCCAAGGCGGGTGGTGGCTGTCCCTGGGTGGCTAGTCGATGAAGATGTTGTTGAAGTAGGTAGAGCACAGTTTCCGCACCTCGTCTGTGCGTGCGCACATTGTGAGTGGATCGCACACGCCCAACCGCACACGTCGCACACACGGGACATAGAACGAACCGTTGATCTCGAGGAGGTTGGCGTTCTTTTGGTCGAAGATGACATAGAATTCCCTCTGATCGGACTTGCGGCCGACCACCCAGCCATCATTCTGCGTGCGCACCATCAGCTCCGTCACACACTCAGTCGCTCTGAACGCACACACCGCGCACGAACGTCATCAGTTTGCTGTGGCTCGCATACGCGCTTGTGTGTCGTCCACGAATGCTACGCACTTTTCGAAGTCCGCATGCATATCGGTGAGAATCTTCATGTGCTCTCGTGTGATGGAGAGACCTAACCGGATGAAGGAGAAGAGCGTAAGCAGCCGCAAGAAAAAGAAGAGGTCGGGGAGGAGGGAGTACCCTTCTTCTTGATCGATGTCTTGAGGGCCAGGTTCATGTGGTTGAAGTAGATGTAGCGATAATCATCAGCGTAACTACGTTCGAGGTGATCTGGCTGTCAGCAATGGCCAGGCAGCACCCTAAAGTTAAAGTGTGGGCACCACATGTACCCTTGCTTCTTGGTCCAGTGGTCGGTGAGGATGGGCGTGAGGAATTCCAGCTGTGGGGTGACGAACGTCCGGAGCTCGGTGAAGAAGCGCGCATCCAACTTGGTCGCATCCCTGACCAGGAACAGGCACGTCGTGTCCAACATCTGCCATCCCCGCCCCCACACGCGATGCAACACACAGACAGACCACAATTGTGGTCAGAGGCGACATCGACGGCGCCAAGAAAGTACAGGCGCTTGCCGTACCTGGAAGATGATGAGGTTGTAGAAATCGCCATCGGGAGCAGTCTGCGCCTGCTGCTGGCCGTTGCTCGCCGTGTGATATTGGTGCGGGCTTGTGTGTCATGTCCGTCTAGTGTCAGATCAGGGAAGGGCGTGAAGGGAGAGCGCAAAAAAGAGTTGTGTACCGTGACAGCTGAATGCGGGGGCAATGCATGGGCAGACTTGCGACCGTAGGCTGTACGCCCTGCGGCGCTTGCATGTAGCCGTCCCACTTGCCGTCAAACAAACACCTGCCCCAATAGAAGAGGGCTGACATGTCAGCCAAACGTGAGAGCCACCAACCATGGAGTGAAGGGATCGGTTACTTGAGGAAGAAGTAGGGCACGGCGTTGGGTTTGCTTGTGGGCGAGACGATCTATTACGCACGTGAAGAAGGTAATTTTAGTGTTTAGCACGTGCGCGATGCCTGCCTGTAGCCACATCGAAGAGGAAGGAGAGGAGGCGCACCGGCCAGACTTGCTGCTTGGGGTCCTTCCACTTCTTGAAGGGCGGCAGCAGGTGGTTCACCAAGTAGTGATACCTAGACGAACGGAACGGTTGTTGTTGTTGTTCTTATTGTCAGCGAAAACCACCACACGGGGTGTAGTCAACATTGACTGCACAGCACCAGTAACGGCATACGTACATGATGCGCATGTCCTCCTGCTCCAACCCACTCCAAACCAAGTGATCTCTGCAACCGTGCACCCGGGGCGGGTTAAACGAGAAGCCAGGCGAAAGTGGAAGTGGAAGTGGAAGGACTGGTAGGTACCGATAGAGGAAGCACGAGTACTCGATGCTGGGGAAGTTGTTCTCCGTCCAATTGACGAACGACTGGATCCGCAGGTACACGTTCTTGTCGACCGGGAGGAAGTGAACGCCGTCGAGAGCGGAGAAGAGGTCGACCGTTTTAAAGTTGATGGTGGGCGCGTAGTGACCGAAGAAGTCGGAGAGCTTCTCGCGAAGCCCGTCCTCCTTGCTCTCTCGGACGATCTGAGCCATGCTCCCATTGAAGAGCTGGTGGCGGACCGGGGCGTGTCAGTTCGAACACAACACGCACACACCGCACACCGCAACTTGCGCCACCGCACAAAGGTGGTCGTACGCGGAAGGTCTTGTAGGCCTGCTCGACCACCCTCTGGAGTGTGGCATCGGACAGTTCTTCACTTTCGTATTCGTTTGTTGTCACGCTGTCCTTCACGCGCGCCGTGGCCGGATTGTTGGCCGCCTACGCAAGCCAGCACAGACGCCGCACCAAAAGGCAGCAGAAGCATTTAGTCACTGCGCGGCGCACATGGAAGGGTACCCTGAAGGAGATGTGCACGCATACCAGGACCATCCAAATGTCGGGCTCGCACTCATAGAAGGCCTGTCTGGTCTTCTCCAAGTGCACGGCTTCACATGGTCGATCCTTTGAAAAGGTCCTAAAATGCACAATAAAGGCAATCTGAATAATCGAAGAGCATGGAAGATCTGATGGTGAAGGACTGCACCTTGTGAAGTTAATGAGGGCCTCGCTCAGGCCAATGTCGGATTGTTGGCGATTGAGCGGGGTTGAGGGGGGCCAGTAGTAAAGAATCTTTTCGTGTTCTGTCTCTTCCGTCGGCCCCAGCCTCGGATCAAACACAAAGAACCGCGCCAGACTGCTGCCCACGAAGCTCATCCTCCTTTCCATTCAACTCGACTTTTTCGAGATTATCCGTTGCTGTTTCTTACCCTTTTTCTTTATCTTTTTTGTTTGTCCCGACATCTTCGCCCAATGGACATCTTCCACTTCGAAGTCGACTATCTCGGCAGCTAATCGCTTTTTTGAACAATTATGGACAATTCCACCGTCATTAACACATCGAGAGAGCAAACCACCCAAAGCCTCTGGCCGTTCGAGTGCAAGCGAACAAGATTATGAAAATGGTCAAACGATTATTGTATTGACGATGTTGTATTGACAAGATGAGATCAGATCGCCTCGGCAGAGATACTAGACTCATTAGATGAGGCGAAGAATGCGGCGGCAGGTGTAGAGGAAGGCGCGGCGGGAACCCACGGCGTACGTGGGGATGAAGGCGGCCGCCAACAAGCCGCCCGTGTAGCCGTCCATGAGATGGTGCCAAGCGGCGGCGGGCTTCTCCACGCGAAGATTGAGACCCACATGCTTGAAGCCCAAAGATCCGAGATTCACCATGGTGACCGGATCGACGTCGTTCTCCGCCACGCGAAGCGTTCGCGCCCCGAGGCCGAGCTTGTTGAAGAACGCCGCGCCGGCGTGCGTGAACACTCGAGGCGAGCCGAAGGTGACCAAGCGAATCTGGTCCACTGCCGCCACGAGCTGCGCCATCTGGAGGGCTGCCAGCGTGGCCTGCGCCGCTCCGAGGCTGTGGCCGGTAACCGTCACGTCGAGCTCGGCGATGGAGAGGCCCTGGCTCGCGGCGTGGGTCTCGATGGTGGCGCGCACCTGGGGCCAGGTGCTTCGGAAGGCGGCGAGGAAGCCCGAATGGACGCGCCCGCCCTCGGGCAGAAGCTCGGGGCAGGCGGCGGGCCAGGGGGTGAAGTCGGTGGCGAAGTCCGTCGCGGTATCGGTGCCCTTGTAGGTGATGACGACGCGCGAGCCCTGGGCACGCACGTAGGCCGTTGAAAGGTCGGTCTCGAAGCGGCTCACGGTGAAGCTCGGGTCAGCCTTGCAGTTGTCGGCCAGGGGGAAGTAGGCGAGGGTCGAATAGTCGGCCATCACGAGGGCCTCCTCCTTCGAGAAGAAGGCGATGTCTTCTTCTTCGGCTTCGTGTTCGTGCTGCTCGGCGAGGAGGCAGAAGTCGTCTTCTTCAGCGATGGTCGAGGAGGTGGTCGTGATATCGTGGTTCTCCTCATCAAAAGAAAAGAAGTCTGAAACGTTCAACGAGGGAGTGGTGTACGACGTCATCGCAGTAGTAGTAGTGGAGATGGTGGTGGGGCGAGAAGCAGTTGTGGTAGCAGTAGTGGTCGAGGTGGGTGCTGAGGCAGCGGTCGACAAGAGGCGGCCGAGTGTGCGTACGAGAAAGCTCATGGTGATGTGTGATGCGATGTTAGCTGCTGTGGGGGTGTTAGCTGTTGTGATGTTCTACTTGTTGTGGTGCTGGCGAGGTGGTTGTTGAGAATGGTCTCTCTTCGTCGACTGCAACTTATGTAGGGGCCTTGCGCCACGCGTGCGGAGTACGCAACGCTTGTGAGTGGGCGACAGAGCTCCGAATTGGTAAAACGACACCCGGAAAAATCCCTTTATTTGCTGGACACGTCAGCATCTCAGAGAATCCCATTGCCAAGTAAGGAATGACCGTTCAAGAAAGGAAAGTCAACAGGGCCGCGTCAGGCAGACAGCCGCTCCCGCCGAAAAGGTTGGCTTCCTGCAGGAAAGCTGCTCGTCCAGGCGAGCGCGTGGTGTTGGACGACCTGGCGGCCTCTAAGTTGACTCACGGTGAACGGGTGGGAATCCGATGGCGGCTGGAGAAGAATGAAGCTCTCGAACCGCGGCTCGACGAAAAAGGGGAACATGTTCACTTGATGTGCAGTTTCCTTGGCTTGCTCTGCTCCTGCTTCTCTGTGGCTGCTGCCGATCTTGCCTTCTTGTTTCTGTTCTGGGCTTCCCTTTCGGCCTTCTTGGATTCCCGTTGAGCCTTCTTTTTGAGTCCCGGCGTCGACGTCGCACGGGCGGGAGGCAGTGGCTCGTCGTGCTCACTAAAGTCGAACGTATCCATCGTGCGGCGGAAGTAGGTCGGCGGAGCTGCCACACTCGACCTCGACTTCACCACCAACTTCGTCATCTTCGTGATGCTGAGGGTGATCTCAAACGTCAGGTCGACATGATTGTTTTGCTGCTGATTGAACAATCCTTACAGGGCTTCCCAACGCAACTGGAATTGGTGGATCAGGTCTGCATGCTTGTGGTGCCGCGTAGTTGGAGTTCGAAGGCAGAGAGCTGCTTGAGGAAGCCGACGTTGGGCTTGCTGACCGGTCGCTTGGCGCGCACGAAATCGTGAGCCTCTCGCAACGACATTCCCTACAAGGACGGGGTCGTGCACATTACGTTGTGGAGCGTTCGTAAGTAATGCCACCAGCAGGACAACTCATAGAGACGAGGTGTACCTCCACTTTCATGAGATAGGCGATGGCTATCGTCACGCTGCGGCTGATGCCTACACAAGAACGTCAGGAAGAAGAAGAGGAAGAAAGTAACATGATCAGGAGTCGGGCGCTTATGTTGGGCGAACCTTGGGCGCAATGCACGAGCACAGCTTGCGAGTGTTCCTTTGCTTTCTCTGCAAGCCGAAACGTAGAGGTGATGAGCAAATCTCAGAAGCCGGTGCTGTTGCACAGCGCGTACCAATGAACGCGATCGACGTATCAAAATAGCTGGCGATGTTGTCGCAGTAGTTGTCGAGCACCGCGATCCTGGTCGCACCAGAGAACATTTGCCATTAGTCACGAGCACAACACAAGCAGACAGCAAGCGTGGGCGCTCACCTCAAATATTCGTCGATCTTCACATCTGGAAAGAGGACGCTCGCCATCGGTTCCTCGGCCACCTCCTCTTCCTCCCCGTTTTCTTCGGGTGGCGTTGCTGTCGATGAAGGCAACGGCGATGCGGGTATCGACGGCGATGATGTCGATGTCGGTGTTGGCGATGGTGGAGATGTCGATGAGGTATCGCTCTTGGTGCCCTCACTCCGCTCTCCGTCGTCTTCGTCTCCTTCAGTGGCATGTTCGATCCGTCGTCTCTTCCTGGGCCGCTTCTCCCAAAGGTTGATACGATCGGGCGTGCAGTTGATGACGCGCCCGATGCGCAGGGCCTTGAGTGCCAGAGGGTTGCACGCAGTCTCGTAGTCGCCCAGGTACAGGAAGTCGTCGACCAGCTTGCTGGGCCACTTGCACGGGTTGCACTTGATGTACTTGGACGCCGACGCCAGCGAGCGCACCGGACGCGCTGCCGGAGCTGTACAACCCTCCACCATGCACGCCTCGTTCGTACACGCTGAGGAAGTAGTAGTAGTAGAAGAAGACGATGTAGATGATGGTGCAGAAGATGAGGGTGATGTGGACGAAGATGAAGATGGTGAGGCGAGTGAGGAGGCGAAGGGGACTTTCATATCGCGCGGCATGCTGGCGTAGTACTCCTGGATCTTGCGGGTGGCGTCCCGGAAGAGAGGTTCCTCACGCTTGACAGTAATGCTCGAGACGCACAGATAGGGATACTTCTTCTTGAAGCTCACGAATCCTCCTATGGGCCAGCAATAGTAGACGACGGTGAGTCTTCTCTAGAGAACCAGGAAGTAAGACCAAAGCAAGCTCGAACCATCGATAACCCAGATGGCGACGATGTGCTTCATGCCCGGGGCATTCTTGATGACATCGGCAAATTCCAGACCTGGAGACGTCCGCAAGGCGATGGTGAGCCACATGACAGGCGAATGGCTGGAGGTGGTGGGTACCCTTGGAATAGCAAGATCGGGTTGAGGTGGGCGAGACGGGCATGGTGTCGGCCTCTTCGGTCAGGGGATCGTCGAGATCGGAGACCACGACTACACGAGTAAACCACTGCCAGCCATCCAGTGTAAAGCACGTACTCAGCACTACTGCTCATGCAAGAACAGACGCAACGGCACAACTGAACTACGTCGTCACTTACCGTTCGCTCGAGCCTGCGCATTTCCTTGTAGAACCGGATGGCCTTGTGCCGCTTCGACTCTGCACGTACCAAAGAAAGAGGGACGACGCACGCGTTGGCTATTGCGCTGCTTTGTAAGCCACGGGAGGGTGAGTGTTTACACGAACCTGCCTGGTCGGTGCTGAAGGGAAAGTGCACGGCGCCGCGCACGTGGCACCCACGAAAGTCCTCGGCGGACCGGATGTCCACCACCAGCAGGCTGTGCGAACGGCAGGCACGTAAATCAAGTTATTGATGACCATTTATTTTATTTGCAGGAGATGGGCAAGGCGTACTCTTCATAGCAGCAGGCGATGAGATCGTAGAACCCATCCGGACTCAGGGATGTGCTCTTGCGAGCCTCCTCCTCGTCTTCTGCCAACATGATTGGCGTCAGAGAAGCGCCGTCTGCACCACTAATTGCTGGAGGAGACTCAATTGTGACCACAAGCCGCCACTCACTGAAATCGACCAAACGAGCAGATGATGCGCACCAGCGATCCAAGAATAAGAACAAAGAGAAAATGAAAAACGGAGGAGAAAACAAAGAGAAACAAGTCCTTGCTCAGATGGATGAGAGGGTGATTCAGAGCTTGATGGCTGTGATGCGAGGAGGGGCAGTGGGAAGTGGTGGAGCAAGTTCCGAGCCGGGGCGGCAACCGCAGCAACCGCAGCAACAGCAACTCGCGCCGCCAACACAGCAGCAGGCCTATCTGCAGCAACAGCTGGCGTTGCAGCAATTTGCAGCACTGCTGACGGCCTACCCTTCCCTCTTTGCCAACCTCGATCCCCAGACCGCGCTTCAATGGCAGGTACGTAAAAGAGCTCAAACAATTCTTCAATCTTCATGTGGGGTGCCATATTCACTTTTGCATCACCAGCTTGCTGCGGGACTGCTGCCACTCGATCAGCTACAGCAGCTACAGCAACTCGCGCCACCAACACCGCAGCAAAGCCACGAGCAATCATCAGGCGGCGACTCTGGCTTTGGCAGACAGGCACAGCAGCCTTCGCTGATGGACATTGACCTCTCCCGGCCGACAACGCAGCACTACTCAGGAGCTACGGGAAAGCGAACGAACGAGCAACAGCAGCACTACGGCCACCAGCCACCTCAGTCGCACCAACCCCATCAGCAGTCTATCCTCCCTCGGCTTGAGCCTTACACCAATTCCGCCGCCTCCGCATCGTCGTCTTCCTACTCACCTCACCGCTCCGCCGCCTCTTCCTCTTCGTCACCGAGCAGCAAAGCGACCCTCAACCCTTCACAAACGCCTTCTTCAACATCTTCCTCCTCGGCTTCCTCTTTGCAGACCATTGGTTCGCCCTACGCCTCCCCACCAGTCGCCTTCGCCAGCCCACCCTTCCCCATCCCCAACCCCGAGCAGTTCCTCCTTCAACACTTTCATGTACAGCTTTGTCCGCCCAAGTGAGACCACATCAAACGTTTGTTTGAACCTCAAGCTCTCGTCTTGTTGTTGCGCGTGGGCGGTTTCCCGCCATTTTTGATGCGTTGGATTTTCACCTGAGCAAGTCGCGAGATCTTTTTGCGATTCTGGCGGTCGGGGCGGAGAGGAGCTGCGGTGTGGATGGAAGAATCATGGGTAAAGGTCGAGGGAGAGATAAACGATGGGAGGGGCGCTAAGAAGAGAAAGCGCGACGACGACGATGCGGACGACAACGATCGATCTGATGGTCTCTCGAGTTCTGCGTTTCAATCTTCCCTGGCCATAAGCGCAACCGATCCATTCCCGCCTGGTACCGTCCTACATGTTTCTGCTGCTCGATTTTCCTTCAATTAACACGATTTGGCAGCAGATCACACCAACGCCAAGATTAAACGTGAAAATGAAGGCACTGCAGTCAAGCAAGAGATCCCTTCAGCGCCACCTGCTGCCCCAGAGCACAGCCAAGAGGCCACGACGGTCCAACAGCCTGCCGCGGCGCACGAGCACGGTACGCCAGAGGAGCTTGCCAGCAGCGACAGGGGAGGGAAGGGGAAGAGCAAACGGCGGAAGCACCGCGACAGGTTGAGGGACCTCCTCGACGGCGGCTACTGGCGACCAAGGCCCGCGCCCACCTTCGACACAGCCGAAGGAGGCGAGCCCGAACTGCAAGAGCGAGCAGAGGCCGAGGCCGAGGGGAACGATCGGGACGAGCCGACGATCGTTCGCGAACAGAAGAGGCAGAGGAGGGAGGAGAAGGGCAAAGAGCGAGTGAAAGAGAGCCAAGACAGCCGCGATGTCACCACGGAGGTGAATGCTGCCCTACCTGCGACAGTCGGGGCCAGCACCGGGCCAGAGGCCGAGCTGTCCGAGATCGACAGCCTGGACGACACCAGCGACAGCGATACCGATCGCGGACGCTCGCAGTCCACGCATGCGACAACGAGTGGAGAGAAGGTCGCGGTCAAGGACATTGACGGCGGGCTCGATGGCGACTACTGGAAGGTATGTGGCTACCTCCCACTCTATTCACCTGCGCCGTGCCCACTTGCCACATGTGACCACGATGGTGAATGTTCGAACCACAGACAGTGAGCAAGAGGCGAAAGGCCAAGGGCGACTTCCACGATTGGAGCGTTTTCGCCCCCGATAACGAAGAAAGCGAGAGGGACACTGAGTTCGTTCCTGGAATGCCCGTGTACACGCGCGGTAAGCTTTACGACACTCACCTTCACGCCTGTAGTGAGGATACCTGCTTTCTCAACTGCCACATGTACGCTCATCACCTCGTGCAGAGGACATGGAAATCAGTGAAGGGAGCTCGGACTGGAGCGACCCCGACGACTACATCACTGTCCGAAGTGACGCGGCGATGCTGCCTGGCGGAGAAGCCGATGCAGAGGGCGAGGAGGAAAGCTTTGACGAAGCCGAAGACGACGGTGACGCGGATGGGGAGAGCAGGGGAGAAGGAGGAGGCCAAGCGCAATTCAGCGCTCGGAAGGCAGCGACCGACAAGCGCAAAGCCGTCAAGCTCAAGATCCGCACCATCGGCGGCGTTCGCGGTATCGACTTCTTTTGCCGTAGCAGCATCCAAGTGTGGTAGGTCAATCCTTTGTCCATATGGGACATGCGCGCACACCATACTAAAACTCCATCGACACAGGTCCGCGGACAAAGTTCGAGCGTGGGTGCAGCGGTACCAGAATCCAAACGGATACTACTACCGCCTCACGGGTACCGTCTCATCCACCAGATCTGCGTAGGTTGGCATCAGGACACTTATATGACGACGTCTATCATATAACACGTGTGTAGACCCTGGGCTAGTGCAACGACAAGGAGCGTTCACGATAGAGGAGAAGCAGGCGTTCTTACGTCGCTACGAGGAGTTTGGCAGTAACGATTGGCGCGTGGGCGCCAACTGGGGCGTGTTTGCTCTCGCTGCCGGCCTTGAGAATCGGTACATACCTTGATTTCCGCTGGTCCACCCCAGGGCTCACACGTCGTTCGTGTTCCCCCCCGGGCAGTGTGGGCTACCAGTGCAGCTCCCACTACAGGCGGCTTCTGGAGGAGGGAGAGTTGGACGATCCCTCCTACGAAAAGTACATCACACAGCACCTCTCTTCGGCACAGCCGGTGATCAGCTAACCTTGGCTCGGTTTTTCCTCGTCAGGGATCCGATCACAGGCAAGGTCAAGCAAACCTACACTATCATTGGCGGCCGGGACATCGACCAGGGTCTCAACGCCCTCCGCGAAGTGTGGAACACGCCAGAGCTGCAACGGCTCGAGGAGAAGGTCGACGCGCTGGTGTGCCACTACCACCCCACACTCTACGCCAAATATCAAAACTCGGCTTATTCCAAGGTAACGTCCAGGCCCAACCACCAATCTACTCATGGCACACAGCACATGAATGCAATATTGAAACTTGACACTCCACTCCACCAGCGCTGGAATGCCGTGCTCATCCGACGGGGAGATCGGAGGCGTAGACGACACAAGCAGCGACGGCGAATTCCCCACGACGATGCTGATGGGACCAACTCACGTACGTGGCTACATGTGACATACACAATGTGCCTTCCACACATTCTTAACGGATAAGAGGTAAACATTGCAGAGCTCGAACTTCACGGTGAAGCCTCAGCCGGAGAGTGGAATGGAGTGATCCGGCCCTCGCGCGCTGAACAGGTCAACCGACCGCCTCCCTCGTCCATATTGAATCACGTCGCCGTCTTAGGTATCGCTCTCTAACTCTGATTGCGGCTTGACAACCTGCGCCCCACGACGAACCTGACGTGTTGTCGGTATCCTGTGGCAAGGCCGCGACCGCAGCCGTGAAGGAATGTTACGGTCAGAGGAGGACGATGACGTGAATGAAGAGTTATTTGACCACGGCCTCTTCGGTTGGCCAGCGCCGCAATCTGTACGGCCTCTGGCACAACCCCCTCTGAGTCTTCCTTTTGACCTCTCTTTTGGCCACGCAGAGTCGCACGGTGCGAGTGAGACTGCAAAACACGGCATCACGCTCGTCCCAACGACGGAAGGTGGCCGACCAAAAGCGCGCGCAGCGCAAAGAAGTCACACGCAGGCGGCTCAGCGGCGGCAATGCTGCCGCTTCGCAAACCCTTTCGTCGACACCTCGTCCCAACGACACCCACCAGGTACGGGGCCGGCCTGTTCGTTTCTCTTCTCGTGATTACCCGTCTTGATATTTTGGTGTGCCGTGTGTGCGTCTTGTGTATCGTGTGTGGTAGTCGGGTCCTGAGTACATACTGGACCTAACGGAGGGCACCACGAAGTACATCCCAGCGACGAGTCTGCGCCCACCGCCCGAGCGCCCGTTCAGGGTACAACCACTGGGAAGGGTGGGTGCCACAAGCTTGTGTTACTAAACGCCTTCACTAGGTTCAACCGGCCGCGGCCGAACCCGCACCAGCACACGGTGAGTCAGGCGAGCTCGAAGGATTCGATGCGGATACGAATCGACTGTTGCAGGATCTACGAACGGCGCAGCAGAGTGGTCGCCCCGTCTTCTTCACGCCTTCCGCTCCTCGGTTCCCGCGTTCAGTTTCCCTTCAGTACGTAGTTGGGCGCGCGCAGGCCACACAGCACGGTCACTGCTTGCCTTCATCAGACCTGATGCATGATGAGTGCAGCGCCAGTCTGTTGCTGGCCGGAGCAACGACGCAGCGCTTGGAGCCACTGGGGCGTGCTGACTGGACCTGGCCGGAGGGCACTGCAACACTCACCCTCCTCGGGATCACCGTCAACAAGGACCAGGTGAAGAACAGCACATGTTGTCATCCTTGTGATTCATCACGGGGTCAACCCTGGGCTGACATCTCTGCTCAATCCACCCCCTTACTAGGACGATCTGCTCCCGACGCTGTGTGCCAGCCTCCGAAAGTACTTCTTTCGTTTCATGTCCGAGGAGAGGAAGACCCGAAACGCGTACGTGAAGGAACGCTGCTGCGCGCATTCTCGAAAAACGCAGCAACGTTTGTGTGACTGATCGGGTTTGGAAATTGCGCAGTGAGCCAAGCGCGCAGATGCTACAGGACTACGATGACATCGATTTGTGCCTGTGCTTCGTGCGGGACTGCATCAAGAGGCACAAGGGCGTGAAGGCGCAGCACTTTGCAGCCGTCCTTCGCGGCGAGGTATCCGAATTGGTGCAGAGCCTCGGCGCGCTCGACCCGAACGCATATAGCTACACCCGCGGGCTGATCCACACCTTCCGGCTGGCGGTGTTGATCCATGCGCACATCCTCGAGTGGCTCTTCATGCTCGCCCAGGCGCCAGAGCCGGAGACCACCCACCATTCCTTCTCGCTGCTCGATGATCATGTCGACGATCTGTCGGCGCCGCCCGAGGAGGCCGTGCTCGTGGCAGCGGCCGAGACAGCACTGGAAGAACCCAGGGACTCATCCGACGCCAGCCAAATGTGCGTGCCTCCTCACCCTCTCTTTGGACTGTGTTGTCTGATGCATCAAACTGGTACACTGTGCTGCGACTACAGGTTCATTGCGCACGTGAACATGCTGCTGGCACAGCTCTTCGCCCTCTTCCAGGACTTCCCCAACTTTATCAAGCTGCCACCTGTTCTCACCAATGCCACGCAAAGGTCAGACATGCGTGCACCCAATTCGGCGATTCGTTACCGCAGCCCTCTCACTCTTCTTACCACACTCCATCCACTACAGGCCGGTCATGCTGCTTTGGCGCAAAATTATGCACTTCACCGACGCTCACCATGCACTTCGGCCAAGGTATGATTAGGCGTGGTGTGTGCTGTTTTTTATTTGCGCGCAACAGGTGATCATCATTGCACCTTTTTTCCTTCTTGTTACCACAGCAACAACGTCATTGGAGGCAGAGCAGCTCAACCCTTCTGGAAGACCTTCAACGCGGCCCTCATGGAGCTCAAAGCGCTCCCCACGCTCTCGGCCAAACCTCCCACCAACCACGATTCGGGTACCGCTACTGCCACTGGCACTGCCACACGTGTCGCTTTCTCTTACGTCCTCTTGTGATGGCTGTCCGCAGCGCCGCACGTGTGGGAGTTCAAGTGGGACCTCCTGTTCCACCTGATACCCCTGCTCCAGTTCGACGCTACGACAGGCACGCTACTGGGCGTTCAGCACGTGGCCCAACACGCCAACTGGCAGCTCGTCCTCGACCTGCTCAAGAAGGCGCCCACCAACATGTACGTTGTGTTTGTGCACGTTGTGCCGTCAATCGCTCATGGCACTGGAACATCATACTGACTGACACACCACCTGCACCTACACCAGATATTCCGCTTCTCCGGGCGGGCTCGAGCACATCCAGTGCCGCCACGCTGTCCTGGTGCGCATTCTGGAGCTCAGCCAGGTCTGGCCTCCGTCGACTGAGATCATCCCCCAGCTCTGGGCCATCGTGCGCGAGTCCTACAAGACCGCCACCGCCACTGCCTCTTCATCGTCACCGGCGTCCAAGCTGACGGCGACGTGGCCGGATTTCGTGACCAACTTCGGACCGACGACCCTGCCGGCTACACTGACCCTCAATCCGCCGTCGGCCTGGAACAGAGACAAGGACTACGACCTCTTCCTGCGCATCCTCCTGGTCCACATCTACAAGACCGGGCTCCCCGCCGCGCTGCCTCCGTCGCCGCTCCTCCCGCCGCTCCCCGCACCGTCGACGTCGTCACAACCGCAGGGCGGCAGCCAGTCGCCGTTGCGAGCGCAGCAGCCGTTCGCCTCGCCGCTGGCCGCTTCGGCTACGACGTCCGCCATATCGCCGCAACAGCGCTCGGTCTTCGCTGCGCCCGGAGTGCGCCAGGACTGCCCTCTGCTGCCGGTCGGCAGATCAGCGGCGGCCGCTCCACTATTGACGACGACAACGTTGACGGCCGTGCCGGCTGAGGGCCTCGAGTCGACAACTTCGTTCTCGTGCTACCCGTTCGTGCGCCCGACGGCGCTCGGCTTGCCACAGGCAGCGATGAAGAAGTTCACCTCGGTCATCTATCAGAGCGCGTGGATCAGGAAGCTGCTGCCCGCCACCGATCTCCTCTGTCTCGACCTGCTGCTTAACATAGACAAGGACAAGCGCAGCTACGTCACCTTGCTCAAGGACAAGATCAACGGTACGTACCTACAACCACAACCGGTCAATCTTTACTGATTATTTTTATATGGCGATAATCAGAGCTGGTGGGCCACAGCCACTTCCTGAAGGCCGAGGCTCTGCTTCAGCTGGCCCTCTTCGGCCAGGCCTTTGGTCTCGATTTCTCGGTGCGCTCACTTGCCGATTGAAGAGCGTGTACGTACGGCTCATTGATCAATGTTGTTCGCACATGTGACACACCAGGGCGTGGCGACGGATCTGCACGAGTGTATGAAGCTCATGTGGACCGAGTACATCACCGCCCTCAAGCAGGTCGAACCCGCGTCGCCTCAACAGGGCAGACGCGCATGGCGCCCGACGCCCGACGAGCAGAAGCGACGGGAGGAGACCCGGGTGAACGCGCAGCGCGCCTGCGAGGAGATGGAGCCCCACTGGAAGCTGGCCCTGCGGCAGCTGACGCGCGTGTTCACCAACGCCCGCGGCAACTTCGACTGCTTCGAGTACAGGCTCATTCCCGATAAGTGGGACTCGTGGCTGGTCCGTATCACCCTCATATTCCTCTGTGACGACACGCGAAGCACAGCGCGGCTGTTGACCCTCGTGCGTACCGCAGTGTTCGATGTTCTTCGAGATAAAGCACCTGCCGCACTGGCTGGCCATGGCGGCGATCAACCTCGTCGACCAGACGCTCCCCAAGTGGTCGGCGCAGCGCAGCAGCGGAAGCTCATCTGCGTCGGGCTCGTCGTCGTCATCGTCGTCCTTCGAGTGCTCTTTCACCCTCCAGTCCTACTACCGGACCATGCGCGCACCCGTCTCGGGCGGCTCGCCCTCATCCACTTTTGGGCGAGCAGGCAGCAGCACCTTCTCCTCGCCCCCCTTACAACGGCCGCCATCTTTATCACCGTCTTCTTCATCGCCCTACTACGCGCCCTCGTTCGCATCTCGAGTCGCATCGCAACCCCCGCCACCCCCGCCCTTGGCTCTGGAGGCAGTGACCGCCGCGGACGCAGCAGCACCGCCGGGTGTCGAAGCCGCAACTGACGACTGGGACGAGGTGATGGCGGCGATCGACGTGGACGCGATGATGCGCCAGGCCGAGGCGGCCAAGGAGCAGGAGGCCGAGGCCCGACGGCGGCTCGACGAAGCGCGGAGGCGCGAGGATGAGGAGCGACACGCCCGGCAGGCCCGGGAGCGACAGCTCGCCCAGGAGAAGGCCAACATGGAGCTGCTAGCCCGCTGCCTGAACCAGGTGGTGGAGAAGGTTAGGCGCGCGATCCTCTACGATCGCAACACGCCCACGATTCGCACCTCCCTGGTACCAGGCCTCCCGCCAGCGTCCATCCACCATATTTCATTGTAGGAAACACTGACGCGTATGCGTGTGGTGGTTGTACGCACGCACGCACGCACGCACACAGGTGAACTTGTTCGCCAAGCTGTCGCCGCTGTCGATCGGCCACAAATTGTTGGTACGACCCCCTCAGAATTCATCTCGACGTCCATCGCCCACTCCAATGGGCTTACCCACTGGTGGTCTCGCTATGTGTCGTGTGTGTTGTGTGTGATGTGTGTGTGTGTGTGTGTTGTATGTGTGTGATGTGTGTGTGGCGTGTGTGTGTGTGTGTGCGTGTGTGCGTGTGGAAACAGACGTGGGAACGCGCGCTCGAGCTGTTCGGCCTCAACGCTGCGGAGCCGCTGAATGGAGCCGCTGCTCAGCCGAGGCAGGGCGATAACTACCCGACCATCGGCATGCCGGAGCGGAGACGCCTCGGCATCCAGTTCCTGGCCCAGGTGTTCGACGACCTGCCCTCGCTCCCGCCCTACTATCTTCAGCCCTACGTGGCGCCTCTGTTCCAGGTGCCTCCTGTTATTATTATTATTATTGATCTTTATTATTATTATTGATCATGAGCGTCGCTTGTGCGCGCGTGGTGTGCCACACACAACAGCAACACGGTGCGCAGATGGTGCGAATATGGCTGGGCGGAATGATGGCCAACGAGTGGACCAAACAGCACACGCTCACCGCCGCTCTCGTGCGCTGCTCCCACCAGCTGCCCTTCTTCCAGGTTCGTACTAGATCTGAAGCCCACAAGAGCCTCTACTTCGCGAAGTAGAGGCCTCGCGCCGCTTGCACCAACACCAGCGCTGACAGACCCTCGCGTGGTCCCCCTCCCGCAGGATTTGGGCTTCAAGGAAGAGTACCGGGTGAGCAAGGACCAATGCTTCGGCGACCGCCACACCCTCGTCACACGTACGTTCTCCCTTCTGAGATCCACTCGCGTCCCTATCCGCTCACACGACACACGACACACGCACTACACAGGGGTGCTCAAGAAAGTGGGCGAGCTGTGGACGGAGTGGAATGAGGACGAGGAGATCGCCGGCGTGCCGCACAAGCGCCAGCAGCTGCGACGCGACTTTGAGGACACGATCGTGGGCGGCTTCCTGGGCCACGTCGACCGGTTCATCGCGGCCATGAACGAGGACCTGGGCCGGACCGAGGGCGTACCCAACAAGCACGCCCACTACTCCCTGCGCGCCCGGCAGGTCTTCAAGATGGTCGGTGGCCTGCTGCGCTACGGCGGCGCGCTCACCTACCAATCCGAGCACCAGCTCCAGCTCCTCCAGCAACGAGGCTCCGGCAGCGGCGGACAGCAACGGCAGCAGGGCCAGCTGGTGTTGACCGTGTGCGACAAGTACTTCCAGACGCGCGAGGGCCTGCCCATGCCCAACCTCCGCAACAGCACCCGCGACATCCTGCGTCTATGCAAGTACGCCATCGTGTCGTGTGTGTCGCGTCGTGTGTCACGTCGTGAGCGTCGTGTGCGTCGTGTTGTCGCGTGCTGGAGATTAATGCATCGGTGCGCGTGTCGTCAGGTACGAGATGGTAACGAACGTGCTCCAGTTCCTTAAGACGTCGTTTGATGCAAGCCCCACGTGCGATGAGGACCTGCGGCGTCTGCTCTTCGACGTCCTCGACGAGTCCATGCGCACTGGATTCGCCCAGGCCTTGGACCCCACCGTACCCCGAACCTGCTTTCACACCACCCCCTCCCAATGTGTTACTTGCCAACACACACCGCACACACCGCACACACCGCACACATGGCAGCCGCAGCACGATAAGACGAGGTTCGAGGACAGCCTCCGGAGCAGGATCGTGGAAGTGCTCGTCAGGGACTCGCCAACGCTGCGCCGCCACATCGAGACCACCTTCATCTCGCCTGCGTATGCCGCCCGTCCCCCTTCTCCCCCGGAGCTCCTTTTCGCATGCATGTGTCGACACGAAATGCTAAGAGACCACCTTTGACCACTGTGTGGTGGTGCGTCGACAACGCGGCGTTGCAGGCTGCAGACGGATCGGGTGGCGGTGGACATCTCCAAGAGTTCGTCGCTCACGGGCTTCGTGTCGGGCTACCGCAAGGCCGCGATCGCGCTCGTCGAGGCCATCTTTCGCCACGCGGCACTCACGCACGACGTGCGCACCCCTCCCCGCCCACTAACAGTCCCCTTCTTGGTTGTCTAACTCACATACGTACGCACATCACCCTACACGCACACGCCACACGCCACACGCAGGCGTTCGTGGAAGATGCGTTGATTTTGGCGGTGCCGCTTCTTCGTTGTTTGGATGCGCCGAGCTTCGACCCTACCTATCCTTTCCTCGACGGACCAGCTGCCAGGTCCGTCCCTCCCCCCTCGCGCATCGCGTCGATCTCATGAGTCCCTGCTATGCATGCGACACACACACACCACATAAACACACATACACACACAGTGTCAGATTGTCCTGCTATGATGTGGTTCAGCTGATTGCCAGGAAGGTGAACACGGCCCCACGGCCACCTCCTGTACAGTCGACGTCGACGTCATCCGCATCCTCTTCCTCCGTTGTTTCCCTGGACGCGGTGGCAGCGGGTGGTCGGGCTGTGTCCGCATTCCTTGCGGGCTTCCTCCGCTGTGCTCTCCTGCACGTCATCCTGGACCTCAACTCGGCCGAGGCCGCCTCCCGCCTCCAGCGAGCGCCACCCGAGCTGACCTTCGTCAAGGTACCACCATGCACACGCACCACCGCACACCCACGCACTTCCTCGTGGTTCTGACCTGGCCTCTCTTGGGGGGCGGGGGATGCAGCGAGCGTTCAATGAGGAGGTGAAGCGAGTGGAGGGCCTGGTGCACGCACAGTCGCCGGCCAGCCAGCGGGAGCCGCTCCCGGCCCGGTCTGAGCCGTCTTTCCTGGTGACCACCCGCGCCACCTTCGATCTCTCGGTCGCCTCCGATAGGGTACAAGAACCACACACCCCCTGCGCTCGCACATTCACGCATGCTCGCACTCAATGGTGGAACGCTGTGCGTCACCTACAGGACAAGATGCTCGCACTGCTGGTGGGCCGCGCAGTGGACGCTGCCGTGGCGGTACTGGCCGTCCCCGAGTCCGAACTCGACCTCGATCAGTGCCACAGCGCCCTACAGCAGGTTTGTGGCGCCACCCACGCTAATTGAGCTGGCAGCCGAAACGGGTATGACAATGACGATGGTGAGGATGATGACCGTGATGGTGTTATACCTGCACGTGCAGGTGCTGGACCGGATGGGAAGGCCCGAAGGACTAGCGGGTTTGATGGCCAAGCGACGCGAACCCGTGGTGAAGTCCCTCCTCACCCATATCCCGATCCTCATGCACCATCTCCAGCAACGACGGCAACGACGGCTTCTCTCAGGTCGTGAAGAAGAAGAAGACCGCAGCAGTGCTGCAGGCGGTCTGTTAAAATAAGTGTATTATTTTCGTCAAAATGATCACAAATCACTTGGTCTCCTCTTCCTTGTTGTCTCTCTCGTCCTGGAGCAGCTCTGGGGTGATCGCCTTCCACTCGGCAAACGGGCTTGTGGGCAGCACCTGTTGAACATCCATCATCGTCATCATCAACAACACCAACAGCACGTGTTGTGCACACCACTCGCTGGGAGAAGAAGCCAGGCCTTACCTTGGTCTCGCCGTGGCGCACGGTGATGAACTCGTCGCCGCGCATGTTCTTGGCATTCACGAGCTCGGCGATTCGCGAGCGCGGTTCGAACACGTGCTCGTCCGTGAGCACGAACGTGCCCCAGTGCATCCCGATCGACGTGTGCGCCCTGATGTCCTCGTGGATCTGCACCGCCTCCTGTTCCCTCGGCAGCGCAGCGCCAAAACGCTCATCCCGTTGAGTGCACGCTCTCACCGCATCTCTTCAGCTGGTAACGGTGATGACAAAAGTACCGCTGGGTCGATGTGCTGTGGCTGCATGAAGTCGCGCGGACAATAGGCACCAATGGGGATGAGCCTGGGCCACGACACGACACACACGACACACGGGTCAGACGACACGGGACTCTTCGAAGGGCGTTGTGTGCGCGTACCCGAGATTGAAGGGGCCGAGGGTGTCGCCGATCTCCTTGAAGGCCGGGCAGTAGCCCGTGTCGCCGGCGAACCACACGCGATTCGACGCGCCGGCCACCGCCCAGCTGGTCCACAGGCTCTTGCACCGATCGAAGCCGCTGCGAATCGACCAATGCTGGCACGGCGTGGCCACCACCTGAATCCGCACCTCCCGCTCTCCGCCTGCGATGGGCGGTCAGCCAACGGAATCCGATTAATGCGCATGGGCTGGGGAGGGGGAGGTGATGCACGCACCATCGTCGCTGGGGACGGTTTTGACGAACTCGGCGCTCTCCCACCAGTTGAGCTCCTCGACGTTCTCCACGCCGCAGCTCTGGAACCACTTCCGCAGCCCAATCGGCACGTACCTGACGATAGACCGCCACACATCAACCCACTGTGCACACAAGAGCTCACAAGCGCACGCACACGCAGCACCGCACACGCATTGCAAGCAACTAAACAGAGCTAAAAAACATACCATTTCGCCTTGTTGCCCAAATGTTCAACAACGCCGATGTCCAGGTGGTCATAGTGGTTGTGGCTGCGCACACAAAATTATCTTCAGTATATTATTATTATTATTATTAAATAATATTCTTTAACATTATGCGTGTTGTTGGTATTGGGCATGATTAGAAGGGGCGCCAGAGGGGGGTAGGAGTACCTGACGATCACGAAGTCAATCTGGGGCAGCTCATCGAGACCGAAGGGCACGGGCCGGAAGCGCTTGGGGCCGAGGTGGACCGAATTGAGAGGCGAACACCGATCAGCCCACACTGCACCATCATCCCACGCGACACACAGCAACACTCGCCCTATTAGCCCAATTCTCGCGCTCTCTCTCTCTCTCTCTCTCGTCTCTCTCTCGTCTCTCTCTCTCGTCTTTAAGGAGGAGCTTCTCGCTCACCGCAGAAGCGTACCAGGATCTGTGTCAACACGTACGTAGCAGGAGAGCGGGTGGAGGCCAGTCAGCCTCGCCATCATCGTCACAATAATAGAGAGCAAAGAGAAAGACGGCAAAAGTCATGGTTGCGTGGTACCGGTGAGGAAGTTGACGCCCTCCATCTGCACGAGGAAGGTGGAGTGCCCGACCCACGTTGTCTGAATGCACGACGCCGAACGACCGCTGCAGACGCAGGCAACATCAGGCCACCAACGGTGAGTGCGTGTGTGTCACGTGTGCGCAAGTGCGGTCGCGAGCAAGTACCTGGCGGAGCTTGTCGCGTCCTCGGCTTCAGCTTCATCGCAGTCGCTGCCGTCGGCCTGATCGCTGCCTCGCAGGGGGCAAGAGGTCTGCGGGTTGTTGATGGCCTCCCAGTCGGGCTTCTCTACCGGCAGCTCCTGTTGTACCATAAAATGAAACACAATATTTAAAATAATATTAATCTACCGTCTATTTTTTTAATAAAATAATATAATATAATTATTAAAGGCTGGCGGCGCACGCGGTCGAGCTCTTCTTTGGAGGGGAGAGGCGGGGTCTTGCGCGAGAGGGTCCACTTGAGGGCCTCGTAGGGGGTGCGAGCCTGCCACGTCGACCACGGGTTGTCGTACTTGCCCCGCGAAAATAGGGCGCGCGACAGCTGCGCAGCCACGCCGTTGCCATCCTCCGGTCCCGCCACCTTCACCTCGTCCTTCTCCATCTTTTGCAATCAAACAACCGGAGAAGTAAAGAAAGATGAGATACTTAGCCCAACCGGAAGTTTTGGTTCGGCGGATTTTGAACGCGTGTATTTGTGTGAAGCGCTGCGTGACAGCGAGCTTTGTTGGTGTAGTTGAAGCTAAACGCGGAGCGGGGAAGAGCCCCTCTTGGATGCCCGCTGCTGTTTAGGGGGTGAGCCTGGTGGGGTCGCGAGGGAAGAGGGAGGACTTGCGGATGTTGCTGAGGCCCAGGTAGAGCATCACCACGCGCTCCAGGCCCACGCCACCACCGGCGTGAGGTGGCGCGCCATACTTGAACGCGTCGATGTAGGCCTGGATGGTGGGAATGCTAACGCCCTTCTCCTTGGCCTTCTCCTCGAGCAACGCCGCATCGTGGATACGCTGGGCGCCCGAGCAGATCTCTTCCGTGCGGATGAACAAATCGTACGAGTTCGAGTAGTTCTGCATAACCGCCACCACACAACGTCAGAGAGGTCTCACAAGATGATTGGACTGGGGGGGGGGGTAAGATGAAGAACTGGCTGGTGGCGTACGGGGTTCTTGGGGTCGGGCATGGTGTAGAAGGGACGAATGGCCGAGGGGAACTTGTCCAGAATGTAGAAGTCCACGCCGTACTTCTTCTTCACGAGCTTGCCCAGGTGCTTCTCCTGGGGCGTGCTCAAATCGTCGTAGTCGCCGATTTCGACACCGTCCTCTCGCAGAAGGGCGATGGCCTCCTTGAATTCGATGCGCGGCGAGGGCGAGGTGTACTTGAGGTCCTCGAAGGGGTACTGAGCCCTGACGGCCTCGAGTTCGACGGCGTACCGGTTCTTGAGGCCGTCAAAGAGGAACGTGAAGAGGGCGTCGAGCACATCAAGCACCTCGTGGTAGTGCTCGTGGAAGGCCATTTCGAGATCGAGACCGACGAACTCCGTAAGGTGGCGGTGGGTGTTGGAGTTCTCAGCACGGAACACGGGGCCGATCTCGAACACTCGCTCAAAGTCGGCGCAGATGGCCATCTGCTTGTAGAGCTGAGGCGACTGGGCAAGGTAGGCAAAGCCTGTGCACACAGCGGCCGTCAGGGATGTGCCACATAAGATCGTCGAGGTGGGGTGGTTCACAATGTACCGTCAAAGTAGCCAAGCTTGAAGACGCCGGCACCGCCCTCCGAAGCGGCGGAGATCATCTTGGGAGTGTGGATCTCAGTGAAGCTCTGGCCGAGCAGGAACTCCCTGAACAGCTGGCACACGCCAGACTGGATCCTGAAGATGGCGTTGTTGGCCGAAGTCTGCATGATTGCCGGAACAAGGTAGAGTCGATAAGTGAATGATTCGCCATTGGCAGGGGCGATGGGGAGGGGGTGTACCCTGAGGTCGAGAATACGGTTGTCGAGCCTGGTCTTCTGACCCACCTTCACGAACTTCTGAGCCTCGCTCTTCTGCCGAGAAAGATCCTCGAGCTTGGCCTGAAGTTCGGTCACGTCCTTGCCCTCCTCTGTAAGAGAAAAGCAAATAAGGAACTCTAGCTCTTGTCCTTGGGGTGAACGGAGAACGTTGAGTTTCGTACTCTTGGCCTGCTCAAGCTCGGCCTCGACGGCGCTGGCCTCGGCCTGGATCTTCCGGATTTGGGCTTTCTGTGCGGCAACAAGCATGGGTGAGCGATCTTCTCGTCCTGGGGAGTAGTCGAAAATTAGAGATGACGGGGGTACCTGGGCCTTCAAGATGGGAGCCGGGCGGGAGGCATCCTCGAGGAGAAGGGGCAGCTCCTGAAGGAGAGTCTGGCTGACAACGAAGAGGCTCGTGACACGGAGCTCCACGTCCTTCTGGGTGCACGATGCGATCTCGGTACCGGCCTTGGTGACCACACCCTCAACGTCGACCAGGGATTCGCGGTGGATGCCCTTGGTGAACTTGATCATCTCGACCGACACCGTTTCGTTCTTCTCAAGCACGGCTTGGACCGTGGCGGTCCTCTGCCTCAGCACGACGAAGGCCAGCTTGTTGCCTACACACTCAGGTGAGTTAGCCCAACACGGACAGTGGGAAGAGAGCTGCAAGTAGTAGTGGTGGTAGAGGAGGTGAACGCACCAGTGCCGCGCACAGTGTAGAGACGTGCCCTAACGAACACGGTCTCGCCGTCCTTTGCGGCGGAGAGGTTGCCCACGTTGGTGTAGACCTTGTGGGTTCGCTCCTCGGATCGGATGAGCGGACGCACGCCAAAGTTGTCGAAGGACTGCTGCTCCTTCACGGGCTGCACCGAGCGCACACGTCGCACCGCGTAAGACAAAGAGCGTAAAATTAACGAGGGAAAAGAGGACAGTACCTCAGCAGCGCCTTCGGTGCCCTTCTTCTTGGCGGCCTTGGAAGCAGCCTTCTTGGCCTCCCTGGGGACCGAACACGTAGCAATCACATTCGTTAGATTTTCGAGGAATTCACAAACGAATCAGTGGGTGCGTACTTCTTCGAGAGACCCTGGCCAGCGGCATCGGGGTAGGCATCTTTGAATTCCTTCTCCTGCATGAATTAACGCACTATGGGTTAAATTTTGCAGTGGCATCTTTTTGTAGGGCCACAACAAGGGTAGGCACCGAGGCGACAAGCTTGGCCTTCAAATCCTTCAGCTTGTTGAGCAGAGGTTCGAGCTCGGCCTGAGCAGCCTTGGCCTGCTTCTTGGTCTGCAATTCGGAAGTCGAATGCTTAATATCCTGCTTGATCGCCTCGATACCCTCCAAGAGCGCTTGCTTCTTCGTGTCTTCCATTCTTGCACGCTCGATGCCGCTTGTACTTTGTTGATCCGTACAGTGAAACAAAAAACAAAACAAATGATTTGACGGTTCTTTTCTTCCTGGGTTTCTCCGAGTTGGGAAATTTCCAAGTACCCGTTCGTGTTTCGAAGACAAGAAGACGACCATAAGGAACGCTCAACAATAGAAGGTGACCAGGAATAGAACAATAGGCATTGGGTATTTATTAAAAAAGCTTTAAAAGAAGGCTGGTATGGTATGATGATGGTCTCGCCATCGCTCTCGATGGTTCCCTGGGAAGGCTGCAGGACACTGTTGTGGCTTACGCTTCCGTCGGCGCCTTCACCAGGGCGTTGGAGGCCGTTTACAGACCGGTCCTGGGGCCGTTGGTGGCGTAAGTGGCCGGGGCGTAGGTGGCGCCCTGAGGAGCGTAGCCAGCACCCTGAGGAGCGTAGCCAGCGGAGTTGTTCATGGGGACGCCCTGAGGAGCGTAGTAAGGGTTGCCCACGGGGGCAGCGGCGGCAGGCGCAGCAGCGACGGGGACGGCAGCGGCGACAGGGGCGGCGGTGGTCCTCACGACGGTGGGACGACGCTCACGGCGCTTGCTGTTGATGGGTCAGGGGTAAGAAGGTGATCTTTGGGGGGGCAGGCGAGACTGGTTACGTACCAGCAGTAGGACAGGAGGATGAGAGGAAGCACGCAGCAGAGGAAGAGGAGCAGAATGACGAGGGGGATGCCAACGCCGAGGCCAACACCGAGACCGACGCCGAGAGCTACGGCATCATTGTCATCATCGTCGTGCTTCTTGAGGGCCACAACGGCGGGCCTGGTGGAGTTGCACACACGCTCGGAGAAGCTGCAGTAGAGCTGGTTGTCGTCGTTCACGGCGCAGGTGTCGGAGACTACATAAAGAGAGATACCACAGGTCAACACATGAGGGTATCAGCACCCTAAGCAAGAGGAGAGATGAGGTACCAGTGCAGTTGTCGCCGTCAGTGCAGCCGAGGCAGATGCACGACGTTCCGCAGGGCAGGCCGTAGGGCATGCACGAGTTGGCAGGCGAGCTGGCCGACGACTGGGCCTGGCACAGCGACGGAAGGTTGGGTCGAGCAGCCAGCGAGCCGAATGTCGAACCGCTGGCGGTGTTGAACACACGCTCGTAAGCCGGGTAGGTGGCCGAGGTGAGGCTGGCACCGTTGGTGAGGTCGAAGAGGGAACGGTTGAGGGGTTCCACGCGGCAGGACTCGGAGCACTGGACATAGCGCAGCTTGTTGGCGAAGTCCTCAAACACCTGGAAGGAGCCCGAGCTGGAGCCGGCGAGGGTGTAGGGGATGGTGTAGAAGATGGCCTCCTCGCCGGAGTTGGGCCAATACTGGATGTCAGCGCGGTAGGTTCGGCCGGGGCCGCCTGCGAAAAGGGAGTCGGTGATGAGAGCGTTGGTGGCGGTGAAGGCCGTTCGGGTGGCCTTCTCGTCCTGCGCCGCTGCCAGGGCGAGGAACAGGCACAGGGCCGCTACGCAGAGGATTGACTTCATGATGTCGTTGACTTAGTAGCGATCGAGTACAGGGCGCTGCAGGTGAGTTAGAGAGAGGACGAGTTGTAGAGGAGGGTGCTTGTGTGCTGTATTGGTGATGAGAATGCCAACCCAGGACGGCAGTGGCCCATTTTAACTGGCACTTGGTGCGCCGTGGGTACAGCGAATTTCCAACGTAATTTCTTGTGACCGCCAACCAGAGCTTGGCCCGGTTTTACCGTGTTGGTCGCCCGTCCTATGGGAATGGGCGGGTTTGCTGTCTGTTTTCACCTTCAACATCTCCCATTGGCGACAGCACCTCGACCTCGCAAGTCTCGTTTACCATTCGTTCGTTCACTGTCTACGAGAAATAGCAACTGCAGAAATCCCACTTACTTTATGTTCTGACGACCATGATCCCTTGCGACTGCACGAGCCCTTTGACCTGAACTCCCTGTGTTGCTCTTCTTATGTGATGAGCTTGTTGGTATTGACCCGCCTACCCGGTTTTCTGGGCGAGTCTGGACTTTAAGACCATCTCAGAGATCGTCGATGCAGGTGATTGAGGATATATTCCTTTATGCATGTAATGTAAAGTCAAGATGTAAGCGGTAACTTTCTCCGTTTCATCATTCTTGGTCGAGGCGCTGGGTGGCTGCTTACACTTGGCCTGGATAAGCGGCCTGGGAGTAGCCGGTGCCAACGGGAACGGCACGAGGCGCACCGTCAAGCATGGACGCCGGGATGTTGGTGGTCCTCCAGGGCTCGGCGTACAGAGGGTTTCCGATGGCCACGGGCGTGGGCGCGGCAGCGGTGGAGACCGGAGCGGCAGTGGTCCTCACCACGGTGGGACGACGCTCACGGCGCTTGCTGTGGGTGCCTGTCAGCAAAATTCGGGGTTTTTGTGGCGGCGATGACCACGTACCAGAGGAGAGGCAGAAGGATGAGAGGAAGCACGCAGCAGAGGAAGAGGAGAAGGATGGCAAGAGGAATGCCCACGCCGAGACCGACGCCGAGGCCGACGCCCAGCGCCACGGCGTTGTTGTCGCCGCCATGGTGACGGTTGAGGGCGATCACGGTGGCGCCGGTCGCGGACTCGCACACCCGCTCAGCGGAGCAGGTGAGCTGGTTCTTCTTGTCGACAGCGCAGGTGTCCGAAACTGCGGAGAGGCAACCCCAGTCAGGAAGTCGACAAAAAAAAGACAGCCCGTCCACAGAACACGTTCACCATTGGGTGGACGAACGAACCGGTGCAGTTGTCGCCATCGGTACAGCCGAGGCAGATGCATGACGTTCCGCAGGGAAGGCCGTAAGGCATGCACGAGTCGGCGGCCGAGCTGGCCGACGACTGGGCCTGGCACAGCGACGGAAGGTTGGGTCGAGCAGCCAGCGAGCCGAATGTCGAACCGCTGGCGGTGTTGAACACACGCTCGTAAGCCGGGTAGGTGGCCGAGGTGAGGCTGGCACCGTTGGTGAGGTCGAAGAGGGAACGGTTGAGGGGTTCCACGCGGCAGGACTCGGAGCACTGAACGTAACGCAGATTGTTGGCGAAGTCCTCAAACACCTCGAACGAGCCAGTGGCCGACGATCCCAGGGCGTAGGGGATGGTGTAGAAGATGGCCTCCTCGCCGGAGTTGGGCCAATACTGGATGTCAGCGCGGTAGGTTCGGCCGGGGCCGCCTGCGAAAAGGGAGTCGGTGATGAGAGCGTTGGTGGCGGTGAAGGCCGTTCGGGTGGCCTTCTCGTCCTGCGCCGAGGCGAGGGCGAATATCAGGCACAGGGCCACAACTGCTTTCAACGCCACGGATTGCATCGACGAGGGTGAAGGTCGAGATAGAGAACTGAGAATAGAGGTGGCGGATGGAGGGGTGTGGAATGAAGAAGATTGTAGCAGTTCTCTGGAGGTCGTTTTTTTATAAAACGTAGGGACTGCCTGCTCCAGTGAAAACTGACGGAATTGTCGGCCAGCCAATGACCATCCTTCGCCGACCAGGAGTTCTCTCCTTAGCGAGGAAGGCCCTGATCAGCCCACACCACCCGGCGGTTCAACATGCAAACCTGTATTCCACGGCCGTCATGGTGGCCACCATGTTCCGCTGTTCTCAACTTCATTATTGTGGTGCACGACCAATCCAGGAACGTGGGTGTGTGACGGAGCGCAAGAGCGTAAAAAAAAATGTTTGTGTACAATTGGCTGGTTTTATTGGTGTGGGTTGGGTAAAGCCTAGCCCTCTCATCGGTGGTCCATCTTCTTCGTCTCCCTTCCTCCGCTCCGTGTCTCTCTTACTCTTGCCCTCTGTCCCTTCTCTTCGTTCCTCTTCTCGCTCTCTCTCTCTCTCTCGCTCGCTCTCTGTGTTCTCTCTCTAGTGTGCCACGCCGTTGCGCGCCTTGAGGGTGGACCGCTTCTCACCGCTGCTGATCGCGAGCTCGGCCTTGGTGAGGACGACCTTGGCGGGCGTGATCTTGACCGAGGTGGCCTTCTTCATGCCGAAGATGGGCACGTTCAAAATTCGGGCCATCTCGATGACGGTGACGCAGTAGAAGTAGACGGTGGCCACCACGACGAGGCCGAAGAAGACGGGCAGGATCAACGTGTCGTCGACGCCGAAAATGCTGACCGCGCCGGCAACCGCCAGCAGCACGTAGTTCTCCCAGTAAAGCTTCACCTTCTC
The DNA here is from genome assembly GCF_000313135.1 of Acanthamoeba castellanii str. Neff. NCBI lineage: Eukaryota > Discosea > Longamoebia > Acanthamoebidae > Acanthamoeba > Acanthamoeba castellanii. The sequence continues at coordinate 1,208,450 of NW_004457442.1, forward strand.
GCCAGTGAGCCTCGCCAGGTTGTACCTGATAAGAGAGTGTCCGGTGAGTGCACCGTCTCACAGAAGACCAGACAGAACATGTCACAACGTTCAAGTGGTCCGCGGAACGTACCTGCCCGTCACCAAGCTGTAGATGACGACGGTGAAGAGGCATGTGGTGAGCTTCTGAGTGGCGAAGATTTGGCTGGTGCTGAGGAAACCCCACACGGTGAGGCCCACGCCAATAAGCGCTGGAGGCAAGAGCTCCAGGAACGGCTCGAATGAGCCTGTTGTCACGGCACACGAGACATGAGTGACTCTACCACCATCGTCGCACAGCAAATGCTCGCAGAAGGAGGAGGCTCAAATGCGTACCGGTCACCTTAAGCACGCGGGAGAAGGAGTCGTAGAATTCGGTGACGGGGAGGAGGAGGGCGGTGGTGATGATGAAGACGTTGACGGGCATCTCAGCAGGCAGCAGCTGCTCGACGCTCTCGGAGAAGACGCCGTCGGGGATGAGCTCGCGCAGGTTGTAGATCCAGATTTCAGACCCGAAGACCGCCGTCAGCGCAAAGACGATCGAGAAGAAGATATAGGCCTGGGAAAGACACATGCATACGGGTCCGGATCAGCTACTGTCTCAATGCAAGAAGCGCGGCTCAACGAAATATTATATTATTAATATTGTAATAATAAATAATGAAAAGGGGTGCCGTGCTGGTACCTCGAGCTGGACGTCAGAGACGAAGCAGACTTTGGTGTGCTTGTCGGACCAGAGGTAGACGTAGTTCATGAAGCACACCAAAATCATACCGATGAGGAACAGCCACAGCGGGATCGAGTAGCCTCCTTGCGCGGTGATGGCAATCATGAGCACGGCCAGAGGGTCGGCCAAGCTGTCCACTCCGTGATCCAGAAAATCGCCCAGTTTTGAGCACATGCCTGTGTTCTTGGCGTGCCGCCCATCCAGATTGTCCAAGAGCTGGAGAGCGATGGAAAATTGAATTTTCAGAAGCGGTCGATTATCAACAAATTATTGGAAAATGAGAATCGAGACACGGGTGGCGTACCACGAAGCCAAGGACGCCGAAGATGCCAGCGACGCACACCCAAGGGGAAACGGGGCCGTAGAGCTTGGGAAGACTGCCGAGCACGAGAATGGTCACCGACACGATGAGCAGGCCAGCGCTTAGCGTAATCGCATTAGGCGACAGCCATCTTGGCAGGCTGAGCGAGATCTTGTCGAGGAGGGGCTGAAGGAAGAATGTGAGGCTCTTGTCGGCCACCGTGTTCTCGTGGAAGTAATCCTCGCCGAGCTTGGCTTTCTGGTTCTGTTTGAGCTGCATCTCAGTACTTATCTAACGATTGGCGTCGTTAAGATAGTCAAGGATGCTACGATGGGATGGACGGTTTTCCGATCTTAAGCGAGCCTGCGACAGGCGTCGGAAGGGAGATGCAGGAGAGAAGAAAGGATGGTTGGCAGCAAGCAGCTGGTCCACGAGTTCTGTGTGGTCGTCTTCGCCTCTTCGAGAAGGCGAAACAAGGCGTGACGGGGTTTCGCGCTTTTTTAGACCAAGGCATCTCTGGAATGGCGCATTTTCGGCGCCGGTAGCACCAATCCTGGCGACCCGCTGGCGATCGCGTTTCGGTCGCTGCAGTGGTCACGAGTACGCCGGAGCCGCACAAGGGCTCGGCTGGAGAACCTCCGGTAACACGCGCCGGTCACAAGGCCCCGGCTGCCCCCGCTCGCCCGCAGCGGGGCGGCACTTCTTCGCCGGCTATCGCCGCGCGGACTTTCACTCGAGGCAGAAGAAAAGAGCGAAGAACGGAAAAAAGACGACAAAGAAAAAGACTTTTTCTTCTAGATGGGCTGCTGTCCGAGCGCGGGGCTGGGGCAGGGAGATGAAGACAGGGAGTCTCTCCTCCCCAAGACGAGCAAAAGCGACAAGGCCCCTTTCGTGTCGCCTGTCCTTAAGGCGAGCCCGCAGCTTCAGGTGTGTGGGCGCTGCGGTCGGGCGGTGGTGGCCGCATCCTCTCGTTTCTGCTCGCAGTGCGGGATGGCCTACGATCACTCTAATCCTCCGTCCCGCCCGTCTTCCGCTGTTCCTCCGACATCGCCTCGCATCAACAAGCCGGTCCCTTCGCGCCCTTCCAAAACTCCCTCCGCCGACTACGGCGGCTACGAAGTCGTCCACGTCGAGTGGAACTCGGGAAAGGGGAAGAGCGGCGCCCACTAGTTTCTGTTTCATCTTCTTCCTCGGTACTCGCTTCCCCCCCTTGGCGGCAAAGCTTTGCCTGCGCATTTTCCTTTTTGGGTTTGTCGCTTGCACCTTGCTCATCAGCATCTTTTACTTCGAACGCCAAAGAAGGTGCTGCCGAGTCTGCCAGACGTTCTCCGAATCTATCATTCTACACAACGTGCGCGACATGTTCAAGACGATCACGTTCGGCAGCCTTGCGTTCCCGTTCTCGGAGGACTTTAGCGAGGGCCTCGTCGAGGAGCGACCGGGCGTGCTGAGGTTCTACATCTTCGGTCCGCCGGTCGAGGTTGCCATTAGCGGCGAAGAGGATGCAGACGCCTTCTTCCTCGACAGCCGCTGCTCCTCAAGCGACTCCTTCGACGATGCCCTGCCGACTCCTCCTCAATCCCAGTCCCCCGACCAGCCGTGCTCGCCCGTCTCTCCGTCGGGCCGTACCGAGAAGCTGGGCGCTCCCCGCGCCAAGCCCAAGCCTTTCAACATGTCGTCCACGTACTCACAGGACTACGCGACTGCGGCCCAGTTGGCGCAGCCACGCTATTGCCGCCTCTGCAGTGTCGACGCACACTCGCATCGGAGATGCCCCACTCGGTGCGTCCTGCCCAGGTGCCGCCGACGTCCTGTTCACGCCACGGGCACATGCTTCTACCGCAAGCGCGTGTGCACTCGGTGCGGCGGGAGCGGCCATGGCCAGGAGAGATGCACCACAACTACCTTCGTCGACGCGTCTCAGGCAGGATGACAAGCAGCGCTCACCGACCGAGACAGTAGGAGGAAGCGATGTTGTTGCGCATGAACAGCTTAGTGTACAAACGCGATGATCTGCTGGCAATGCAAGCTTTGCTCGTCGAGCGCGTTCGGGAGGGCAGAATGTAGAAGAGTGATACTTGTAGTTTCGTCCCGCGCGAAGGAGCCGTTTGCTTAGTGTCGCACGGAAGACGACGAGGTCAGAGCAAAGAAGCTGCCCAAGTCGACGTAGCGGTAGGCCGATGCGCTCACGAACGTCTCGACCCCCTTCTTCACCACTTCGTAGCTCTTGGCGAGTCGGTCCGGGTCAGGGTTGCTATTGAACGACAGCTTTTGCTCTGTGTTGGTTGCGCGCGGGATCACGACGTGAGCACCTCGCCCTCATAACTCAACACATGCACGTAGACGTAGACGTAGCTGAGAGAGGCTGCATACCCTCAGTGAGCTTCGACAGGTCGAACAGGCGTGCGTAGTACTGAAGCTGGTTGTGCAGGTCCTTCTCCGAGTACTGCACAAGAACAAGCAAAGACGCGACAGTTCGAAGAGCCCACGTTCCACGCATGGTGAGGTGATAGGGCGTCAGTACCTCGATGTTCATGACGTTGTTGCAGGTGGCGCCGTTCTTCTTGGCTCGGCACTTGATGGTGCCCTTGGAGCCGAGCTTGTAGTCCGTCCTCGTGCGCAGCCGGCAGGTGGGATCCGTGCACACCAGCCACTGCTCGTAGTACCTCTTGATGTGCTTCCTATGGACGGCCGCACCACAACATCGCAAACGCAAAGAGAGAGAGAGAGAGAGCAACGGACGTCAGCCTCTGTCCTCATCGTGCCAGTGCACCAGCGGCTCGCTTCTGCAATACCTGATCTGCAGCGTCACGAGGTTGGAGATCTTTCCGGCTTCGAAGCGCACATGTCCACACTTGGCGCACTGCATCGTGTCGTAGGTTCGTGTTTAGATGACTCGCATACGAGACAGAGGCGAGGCGATTGGGCGGGCACAGTACCTTGAAGTCGGAGGGACGCACGGCGCCAGATGGAAGCAGGAGCGACTCTTCGTCTTCCTTCTCCTTGCCCTTGTCGGCCTTCTGGTTGCCGGGCAGCTTGAGGCCAGCACCGTGGAAGACAAACGCCTTGGTGCACCACGGGCAGGTCACGACAAGCGGCTCGCAGTTCTTGAACTTCTCATCGTCGTCCATCAGCGACTTGGGCTGCAAGCGAAAAAAAGAACACCACGCGTGAGCCACCGTTTTGCTTTGCTTCGCTTCACAGCGAAGGAAGGAGGAACACGCGGACGAACCACAAAGCTGAATGAATCAAGCGACTGCTCATCGCCTTCGGTGGCTACGTGGGACTGGAACCTGCAGGTTAAAAGAGGTAAAGAACGGACTCAAACCGTAAGCCACAGCGATCTAAAAGTGACTTGTGTGCGGGCGCCTGCAAAGTGGGGCGTACTTGGCAGGGTTGAGGCCGAGGCACTCTGCGATTTGAGCAGGGTCCGTTCCTTCGATGGGTCCGCACAAACGTGAGAGGGGCGGGTGGATCTGTTGCGTGAGATACCTGCGGCCATGGGCGGGCAACAAGAAAGAAGAGGCGATCAGCACTAAGATTACAGCGCCGGCCGGTGTGAGCACGAGGCGCTCCCAGTAACGTACCAGTCAATGTCGATCTCGAGCAGGCCGTCGGACTTCTCCACTTGGTCGGGTGAGAAGGCCCTCTCGGCCGCAGACACCGCGTCACCCTACGGGGAGAGTTGCATTCGCACAGTTCACGTGTCAGCGTGCGCACCACCCGAAGAACACACCGCAGCGCAGATGAACGAACAGCTTAGCTGTTGGGAGAGAGGCCGGCCTTAGTGCGCACCTTGCAGATGACGTAGCGGATGTACTCGCCCACGGACACCTTGCGGTTCTGCTGGCGAAGCTTGAGGGCCACCTGCACGTGGGGCAGGCCCTTCTTGTCGGGATAGGCGTCGGGGTCCTTCGAAAGGCACTTGGTGATCACAAACTTCTCCAGCGAGATCCGGCCGGACTTGATCTGGCTGCCCATGTGGGTGAGGTAGCTGTGGATGCCGGAGACGACGTCCTGGCGGGGCTTGCCGGACATGATCTCGTCGAGCACGCGCTGGCCCATTTCCTTGGACAGATCGCACCAATCTCGTCGCACTAGATCGAGACCCTTCATCTCCTTCTTGACGTCGTTGATATCGTTGCCGATGGTCAACGCCGCATACTACGCCACCATATCCCCCCCCCCACCCTACGATTAGCAAATCGACGACGGACAGACAGCGTTGTCGACCTCGTTCAAGCTGCATTGATGCATACCTTCTTCTTGGCCAGCAGGAGGATCATCTTGAAGATACCGTCGATATCGATCTCTACATGCGAGTAGCGCTGGTTGATCACCTTCTTCAGGTCGTTACCCATCTTGCGCACCTGGCTCAGCACTGCAGCACACACAAAGGAAAGCGGTGAGGCACGGACCCACCGGTGCAAGTCCGACGACACGCACACACACGCACACGCAAACGCGCACACACGCACACGGTGAGCGCGTACCGCTGGCCGAATCGCGCAGGGCTGGGTCGGCATCGGGTGCAGGCACGGACGGTATGCGGGTGTTGACCATGATCGAATCCGTGTCACCGTAGATGACGTCGAGGTTCAACTGGCCCTCGGCCTGCTCCTTGGTGGTCTTGAGCGCCTCTCTTCCCTGTGTGCCACACCCACAAACACAACGCACTGCGAGTAAGCAATGCAATGCAATACAACGCCGTCACCATCGCTACCGCGTAGCTGCAAACGGAAGGGGGTGGGCGAATGGGCGGGGGGAGCAAACCTTGAGGGTGATGAGCTCGGCCAGGGCCATGGCGAAGAATCGGGAGTGAGAGAAACCGAGACAACCGTACATGGAGTTGGCGACGAGCTTGAGGGCCAGCTGCTTGACGTTGAGCTGCTGGAAGCGCTCGCTGCCGTCCCGCTCCGCCTTCAGCTGCTTCTTCACCGCACCGCGGCGGTTCACCAGCTCGTAGACAACCTGCGGCAGAAGACCTCGCGCGCGGGACGCATCGGGGGGATTGGCCGGGAGCCAATCTCGGCCTGTCTTCTCCTTGTTGGGGTCTCTCTGTGTTCGTGTCGCGCGTCGTCGTTTAGTAGTGGGCTCGAAATGGGCCAGGGGAATCGGGACAGGCTTGGTGTACCTCTCTGTCGATGGTGGTGAAGCAGATGTTGTACTCCTGGATGATGCTCGGGTACAAACTGTTGAAATCGAGTAGCAGGATGTAGGTATCGTAGAAGCCCTTCTTGGGGTCCAACACGAGACCACCCTCATATGCCGGCTTCCGCTTGCCCTTGTTGAACTTGCCTGTCAAATGAGAGCCGAGTAAGCTACGTGGCGGGGAAGTGAATTGCGACTTGACCACACGGGACTCGCCAACGCTTACCGTCTTCTTGAGACGCCCTGTCGGGACAAATGAAGTGGGGCTTGGGCTGGTCGTGGAAGCGGTGGAGCAGCAGGTACTCGATTCGCTCGGCACGGGCGCCCATCAGAGAGCGCGACCTGGGCAGAGAGAAGGGAATATATGAGGCCCAGCTCACCAAACCAACAGGAAGAGAGGCGAGCGGGATAGCAGTACCAGAGGTTGCCGCAAACGTTCGTGAGGTGCTTGGTGAGAGGCAACACCTCAATCTTGAACATCAGGCTGATGGCCAGATAGGCGTCGTTGCCGCAGTGGTTGATCAGCGTGAGCAACATGTCTGTCACGTACTTGAGTGAGACAAGTGCAACAGCGAGCACAAAGAGAGAGTAAGGTGCTGGGAGATACCAGTCTTGCTGAAGTAGGGCGCGACGTTGTTCTCCTCGTCCATGGGCAGATCGGGCCTGTCCTTGCCCAGCTGGACCTTGGCCAGCTCGCCCAGCCTGTAGTTCTTGTGGCGGACAAACTCCTTGGCCGAGTGATAGGTGTCGCACACCAGACGACCCGCCATCACGGCCTTCTCTTGCCAGGTGGTGTCTCCAGTCCCGCCCACGCCCTGGTTCATCTTGGGGAACCTGCACTCGATCGCACCCACCACGCCATTGAGAATATAGTCTCGGCCAACAAGCGCAAGATGCGCGTGCGAGCGGGAAATGGGAAAGCGCACCGTGATCGCCGCAGGCGACCGAGCTTGGACCATTCCGCACAGGGGACGTTGCAGGCCTGCATGCGATGCAGCAGAATATCGAGGTCCCACCCCAGGAAGTTGTGACCGACGATCACATCCGGGTCGTACTCGGCAATCTTGCCTGTGAGTGGGAAAGAGAGGGGGGGGGGCGACAGTGAGAGTTGTGGACGCGGTGCTGGGGCGCACGCACGTATTAGGTACCCATCAATCCGCCCAGCAGGTTGCGCTCCGAAGGGGCGATGATGTACTGTTGCTTCTTGCCGCGCTGCTTGGCTTGGATCGCGTTGCGGAAGTTGTCGGGGAAGTTGTGGCCCGTGAGCGAACGGATCATGGCAAAGCACTGGTACTGAGATTCTGGGTTGGGCGTGCTTCCTTCCGAAGACACTGGGAACGAAAAGTTTTGTTGTGAGTAAGTGCCGGACCGGAGGAAAGGGCACTCTCTACCTTGGGTGTGCACGATGCCGCTGGCGATCACGATTTCGTTCTTGCCGGCGTTGGTATTGAGATGAGACTTGATGTGGAGGGCCATCACCACAAGCGCGGGTTCACGCGGCAGGCGCCCACCAGGGCACTGGTCGGGCGTGAGGACATTGATATCGGTGATGTTATCGACATGTCCCTCGAACTTGCACCACGTGATCTGTTGAACGCCACGTCTTAGCTGCAGGTGGACTTCAATAACTCCAACATTAGTGGCCGCAAGACGCACCTTGGCGTTGTCCTCCGCGACGTTGGTGATCTTGAGCCATCCGGGACCCATGAGATGACGCTTGATGAGAAGGCTCTCCGTGGCCGAGGTGGTGGCGCCAAAGATGTGACTGAAGCTTTGGCCTGTTGTACGAACCGATCCATCACAACCGTTGAGATTGCTCATTCCTCCGCCAAAGCCAGCGTGAAGGGAGCAACCATACCAGACAAGTTAGCGGGCAGGTGAACCGACGAAGAACAGATGACCTTGAGAAAGTCGGACTCGCCCCTCGGCACGCCCTCCTTGTCGAAGGGGTACTTCCTCCGCACGGACTTCATGCGGAGTTGTCCCATGTTGTACTCCTTCCTGAGCGAGCCAATCTCCGCTCTAACGTCCTGCATCGTCACTGGCGTGTCCGTTTCCTGTCTTTGATCTGGAGTAGGCAGCAACAACCACACGGGGCCGAAAGTGAGCGTTTGGAGCCATTTGGAAAGTGGAGGCGAACGGCGCGTACCGTCGAGCATCTTCTGCCTGGGAACGACAAAGAGCGAGCGAGGTACGTTGCGTGCAGTGATGCAGCAGCTGGCAAATTGGTTGGTCGTCTTGTTCACGCAGACCTAAAGATAAGAAAGGGGACAGTGAGGTTGCTGTTACAAAACGAACTACTTTGTGTCACAGACGGAGACTCAAACATGCTGCTTCAAACGTACCTTGCCGAACATGAACACCACGCCCGGATTGACCTGCTTCTCTTCGGCGGCATCGAGCCAGTAGAACAAAAGGCTTCCGTCCTTCTCGAGCGGAAGGTCGGTGTCCATCGCCACAGTCACGCTTGCTTGTTGCTGCATGTACAGAAGAACGGCTGAGCTTAGCACATGCAATGTGTCGTAGAACAGGGTGGTAAGTACCGTGTCAGGCTGCTCCTCCTCGCGGTCGCCACCAAACCACATCATGGTGTCGGCCTCTCGTACTGCGGCCTTATCAAACTTCTTCTTCGACTCGACGGTGAAGTTGGGCCGCGAGGTGTCAGTGTCCATGTGATCGCCGGTAGGCTGATTCTTTTCCTGTTGCTCGGCCACAGCAAACCAGAACTCGTCGTCCTCGGAGGGTGGCACTGTCTGCGCTTCCTCGACCGACGTGCCCTTGACGCTATCGCCACTCACAGACTGCGATATGCACATGTGGACCACAAGCTAAGGAACACCGCAAGCGCGAGCCCAACACGAAGGTGGCAGGCGTTGGTACCGTGGCATTGGAGGGCTTAGGCATGTCCTTAGCGTTCAACGCGGGCGTGGGCTCCTGTCCCTTGTCTTCGTTCTGCTCGGTACTGGCACTCTCCTCTCGGTCTCTCTTCCTCTTACGGAGCAGTGCCGATGACGGAGCGTCATCTAACGATACCGCAAACGGATCCGACGCCAAATCTTGCAGCTGATTGAGCAGAAAGTCGTCGGACGCAGCCGTTGAGGAGGCCAGCTGCTTCTTGAGGGTGGCGCCCTTGGCCGCGTTTGTCGTGGACGGACCCATTCGCAGCATCTGTGCGATATTACCCGAGGAGGGAGGCGCCGGCGCCGGCTTCTTCACAGGCGCCCGCGACAGGGCGCCTCTCTTCTCTACCAAATGGAAAGTGAATCGATCAACAAAACATCGCAATTTGAGGTCAAAGCTGGCAGTACGTACTCGGCTGCTTTCCTCTCGCTTTCTTGTTGCTCTCCTCCTCTTCCTCTTCTTCGTCGTCTTCGTCGGCATACCCGCCCGTACCGTCATCTTCAAGCCAGTCCTGTTCCTCTTTCTTCAACTTCTCGTGCTCGTCTTCATCAACTTCTTTGTATATATCGTTGTCCTTCATCTGTCGGATTGGAAGTCAGATCAGTGGATGCCAGAAACAATTGAACAATGTTGATGCCGATTACCTCGAATGTCTTGCTTCTTCCACCATCCTCTCTGCATTTTTTGAGATTCTGCAGGACATCCTGTCTCGGATTCTTGCGTTCACGCCTCGTTCTGTTGCTCTCCATCTTACGTACAATTAGGTTGATCGGCAGGCGAAGAACCTGATTGCTGGACGAGAGTTTTGGCGCCAAGCCCTTCCCGCCAAATTCGTGCTTCTTTTAAAATTAGTCGCATACCAGCCACAATAAATTGTTTACGAAAATTGCGTTTCGTACAAAGACAACCACCGCGACGTGCTCTTCATTTTTGTGAGAAGAACGAAAACGAAGCCAGGACCTTGCTGTAAAGAGTGATGTCGGCCCCCGTTGGTTCGCCCTCTTCCACGCTTGCCTGCTCGCTCTGTTTTTAAAATCGAATTCAATGGCATTTTTTGTTCGAAGCGAATTTGCGGTCTGGTCGGAGATGGAATCCAATTCTCTCTCGCCTGTGCAGGGATGCCCAAGTTCTGTGCGTTTTGTGGCAAACCGGTGCCTACAGACCGGCCTGCCAAGTTCTGCGTCAGCTGCGGTAAGACTTTGCCAGCGTCGCCCGCCTCCTCTGCGCCCTCTTCGCCCGTTATCAGTACACTCCCCCACACACGCGCACATGCGTGGCACTCCGTTTCGTCTCTCATAACCCTCTGTACGACCGGCAGGTCCTGCTAACGGTCTGAGGAAGGCGCCGTCGGCGACGGTCAGCGCAGGCACTGGACCCGCCAAGCCACCTTCGGCCACCTCATCGCCCACCGGCCTGACACTGTCGAAGCGCACAGGCGGCGGTTCATCGCCCTTCACCCCCCACGATACCCCCAAGTTCAATCCTACAGGACTGCTCCGCTCCTCCAGCGATTCCGGGTCTCCCTCGGGCTCACCGGCTTATACATCGACTCTGAGAAAGGCTCCACCGCAGACGTCATCGGGGAGTCCGAGCTTCATCCGACCCGACTCAAATTCTTCCCCCTCGGGTTCCTTCTCGCAACGGTGCGTATGCGCGTCGTGCCGGTGCTGTGTCGTGTGCGGTGTAGAGTTTACTGACGTGGTGGTTGGGTGCTTGCAGGCGAGCCACGATAGTGCCGGGTTCGGGCGTGGCCTCTTATCGGACCAATTCCACAAGCGCCGGGCACCAGCCCAAACAATCGAGCGATGGCGGACTCGAGTTTCTGGCGCTGGCCAAGGCCAAGGCCGACGCCCATGAGAAGGCCCGCCTTCAGGCGGAACAGGAGGAACGCGAGGACATGCGACGACGGAACACCATCACCGCCGATCGTGCCCCGGCGCTGCCCCAGCGCACCCATGCTCTGGCCTCCTCGGCCCCGACACACAACAGCGGCTCTGCAGGGTTGCCATCGCCATCTGATGCTCCACCGCTACCTGTGCGAACCCATAGCACGGCCGCCAGCCAGCCAGCCGAGACTTCCCCAAGGTCGCACACACGACACACGACACACACAGGTAGTCACTCACCGTCATGATGATGCAGGCAACCCTGGGGATCAACCCGCGCAGCGCCGGCGCGACCGACGCCACCACCGCCGATGACATCCTCCCTATCTTCACCTTCTCTCCCACCGCCGCGGGCAGGCGCCGCCCCGTCCAGCAGTTCCCTCCCCACGCTCCCGTCCACTTCCCCCGCGCCCATTACCCGCTCGCCCTCAGCTCCCTCCTATCCCGTCCCTGTCTTGCCCGGAACGCCCGCTTCCGCGTCCACCTCATCCGTCGCTCCCCTGTCTCCTCACAATTCCTCGCATTCCACGACCACTCCGGTGCCAGCGCCGGCGGCGGCTAGCCCCGGTGGTCAGCCGCCAGTGACGCCCAGGACGGGAGGGCTGAAGAAGCTCCCACCGCCACCGCCCGCCGCTTCGGCCAAGACGCAGTTAACTGCGATTCCACCTATGGGAACCCCCGCGCCTCCCTCAGGCGGTGGTTTTAATCCCGGTACAGCGCTGACTCTTCGTTGTGCTTGCCATGGCCCAGTCTAATTCCCATCAGGCCCACCAGTTCCGACGTCGACCAACCGGCCAGAGCTCTCGGGCGGGTCACCGCTTCGACCGCCATCGGGTACGAGACTCTCGTATTATGTTTGATCAGACGCGTGTTATCTCATCTCACCTCTGGTTCACTTCCTTGTGTATGCAGGCGAAACCACGTGCGATCCGGCCATTCGTGACCGTGTGATCAAGGAAATCATCGATACCGAGGAGGACTACATCCGCGATCTCGAAGTCATCATCAACGTACGGCTCAACATGTCTACAATGTGTCTAACTCCGCTCTAACGCCATTTCTATCATTTCTTTGGTTCCCGATGATGCTTCAGGTGTACTTGGTGGCAATGAGAGATCAAAGCATCGGAACCAAGGATCAAATCAACAACGTCTTCTCCAACGTGGAGATGATTTATAAGGTGCCTCTTTCCGAGCTCCCAACCGCTTGACTCGCCCATCTAAATCGCTCTTGCTGCCTACAGATCAACAAGGGCATCTTTCTGCCAGTCTTGAAAACAGCTTCAGTCGGCAAAGCCTTCTTGACTGTGGTACGTCCTTGCTCGCAGACGCCCCCACACCACGCATCGAGTCGCTAATCTGTTGCCTCTTGGACGCTAGGTGGACTACTTGAAGTTGTACATGGTCTACTGCGGCAATCAGGATCTTTCCATGCAGACCCTGGCCGCACTCAAAGCCAACCCCAAGATCGAACAATTCCTCTACGTACGTGCGCCTCGCTTTTTTTGACTCGGCACAGTGCTGACTCGCCCTCGGGGCAAAACAGCAATGCAGCCGTAAGCCTGAATGTCGCAGTCTAGACCTTGCGAGCTTCTTGATCAAGCCCATACAACGCATCTGCAAATACCCGCTCCTGCTACGGGTACTTATCATCCTTCGTCCCTGGGCCATTTAGGCGTTATCTGCTTCACCTGACGTATTCGGCTGTGTCCACGCCGCGTGTGAAGGAATTGTTGAAACAAACGCCGGAAGATCAGCCCGACTACACGAACCTCACGACCGCCCTTCAGCGAATGACGACCACTGGTATCACCTCCCGGTTGTTCGGACCTTTCTACTGAGTCCAGCGCTGACATCGTTTGTGTATCTAACAACAGTGGGCACGATCAACGAGAAGAAGAGTGATCTGGACAAGAAGATGCGCCTCTACGAACTTTCACACAAGATCAACCTCAAAGGGGTGAGTCACTCACATAAACGGCAAACTGCCACGCCAGCCTAACACACGCACATACGCAGGACATGCATCTGCTGAATTCGCCCAATCGGAGGCTGATCAGCGAGGGCGAGCTCACCCGGGTGGCACCCAAGGAAGTCCTGGGCAAGAAGCTGCTGCTGAAGACCCAGGGCCACTACTTCCTCTTCTCCGACCTTTTCCTCTTCACCAAGCCCACGTCTTCGTCGTACGACCTCAGGGCTCAAGTGCCCCTCACCCAGGCCCTTTACAAAGGTGCTCCCCTGTTCTTTAAGACCATTTAAAGTTTGTTATTAACATGGGGCGTACAGATTCGGACATTGCGGAGGACTCGTTCGAGCTCACACAGATCGGACAGAAGCGAGTATTCTTCGCTGCGCCGTCGGCGGCGAAGAAGGCGGAAATGAAGAAGGAGCTCGAGGAGGTCATTGCTTCCTTCCTTGACGTGCGGTACAAGAAGTTCGTGCAGAAGGAAATTGGTACGTCTCCCTCTCTAATGCAAGTACTTTCACCGCCCATCTGCTAACCGCGTGCCAACGCCAACGCCTATGCAGCCAAAACGCTGGCCATGCAGGTCAAACCAGTTAACCCCGACGTGCCGATGCCCGCTGAGCCCACGCTGCCGGAAGACTTCTCGGTATTTCCCCTTCCCTCTGGTCAATAAGGCTAGGCCAAGCCATCAACTGAGACTATGCTCCGTACAACCCACACAGGTGCTGTCCTTCGACGACTGGAAGCACAAGCTCGAAGCCAAACCTTTGCCCACGCCTCCGCCTCAAGATGATAGCGTACGCTCCACGCGACACACCGCCACAACGCTGATGTTGCTGCCCGGACTGATGGAGTCTTTGGGATGTGCTCTCTCCAGGTCCGATTTGTGTGCAACAGTCCTGCGCCGGAGAGCGAGAAGAGGGTGATCAAGTTGACGAGCGACAACGTCACCTTGCCTGCCCTCCAGGACCAGATCCGCAAGAAGTTCGACATCGGCCCTGCCGTCGGCTTCAGGATCGTCTACCCTAACAACGACGGCTCGTGGGAGATGTGTCCCCTCAACGACCAGCGCGAACTCGACCAGTGCTTGGAGAAGAAGATATCCGATCTCTTCCTCACGTGGCTTGCTTGACGCAGCCCATCGCCCAGCCCTGTCTCTACTGTATCCTGATCCTTATTTATTTACCACGTAAAATGGTTTACGCACTTTATTTATTGGATTATTTATTTAAAAGTGGACATCAACCAACATCTCATACACCTCAAGGGCGAGAGAAAGGCTGCGCAAGGAGACGGTGGCGCATGAGGGCAACGCGGTCTGCTTGACTTTATCATCTCCTTACTTTAATTTCTTTTCATTGTGGACTTCGGTTCGCACATGAGCGTATTCCTCGATCCCCAGCTGCTCCATCTCGATCGAGGCAATGCCTCCTTCTTTATCGCCCGAACAGAGGACCCCAGATACCAATTTACAGCGATAAAGGCCTCATTCCTTCTACACACCTCCTCTCCCTCTGCCGACGCCGAAGATGTCAGGCCTGCACGCAATACAGCGCTGAGCTGCAGAGGTCGATCGATCCTGATTCTTCCAGTCCCGAACGAACTGCCTCTGCCGCCTTGCTGCCAGAAGGAGGCATTAGCAGCCTCTTCGCCTCGCTCTCATTCTCCAGAGCCAGCATCTCCCTCCGCGCTCGGCTCTCCCGGTGCCCCATCCTCCGCTACGTCGCGTGGCGGTGCGGGAGTGCAGCTGCTCGATCTCCACGCGACCTACCCCAATCTCTTCGCCGTTTGCAAGCAAATGTTTCGCATGGGGGAGGCGTCAATCCTTGACAACACTGCTGCGCCACCCAGCGGTACCCACCTCCGCACTACTCTCTTTCTTCATCGAAGAATCTTATTGATGTTATGAACAGGCGAACCAAAGAGTGTGGAAGCGAGGCAGACCACGGCGCAGAGTGGGGAGAACGAAGAAGATGAAAGGGGCGCCGAAGAGGTGCACGTCCGGAGCGGCGGCGAGGGTGGGCCGGTCATTCTGGTGACGCATCGTGCCAACAACATCCTCCCGGGCAAGGCAAGCAGCAACGGATTGACACACTCGAACAGCACCGGGTCGCAACGGCGACGAGTATGGCGTCAGCGGAGCCAGCTCGCCGGTGGCAGTGTCCTCGTCGCCAACAGCTTCCGAGAGCTCGAGGACCTGGTGGAGGTCGTCGGCGCACACACGACCAAGACATCACCAGCCGGGTCATCGTCGGCCCAGGCACGCGCCGAGCACACGAGCGTAGAGGACGACCTCACCACACACGGCACCGACGTCGACTCGGCCGACGAGCAGGGCAGCAGCGAGAGTGAGCGGCGCAGCACCGAGGGCGAGATGACCGCCGAGGATGGACCCTTCCCGCGGCGGCACGTCGAGGTCACGGCGGCGGAGATGGCGGAGCTCAGGGCCGGATACGAGAAGGGCCACGCGTTCGTGGTGTGCGTGCTGACCCGCACGCGCAGTGGCAGGCAGGACGAGGAGAGCGAAAGCGAAAGCGACGTCAGCTCGGAAGGCGAAGACGAGGCGAGAGAACGCCAGAAGCGAATTGCAGACAAAGCGCATCTGATGGACCCCTCGCGGGCAATGGCTGAGTCGACGAGTGCCATCGAGTCGAAGGAGCACAGTATGCCCGAGGCGGTGGAGAATGACGCGGAGAAGGAGATGTCGTACCAGCAAGTGGAAGGCAACGACAACGAAAACGACGAAGAGCTGGAGGAGGAGAAGGGTGTCAGTGTCCAGAAGGAGGAGGAATCACTCGAACTGCGACGAAGGCTGTTTGTCGGCGACTCGACGACGACGACGAAGGAAATCGACTTGGAGGGTCAGATCGAGCAGAAGATACGCGAACGAATAGAGTGCGAGAGGCTGCGACGCAGCGACACCCACTCGACGCCCTCGTCCCCGTACTCGCTCACGCATTCGTCATCTTCGCTCAACGCATCGCACTCGTCTGTGGCCCTCACGCTGGACGGCGACGACGCCGAGGACAGTGAGGTCGCCGGATCGGCCTTCGTCTCGCCGCTGCTGTCGCCCACGCCCGGTCTCAGTCTCTCGCCCTCGCCCGACCCCGAACGGGATCAGCTCAACCAACAAATCCTCGCGGTACCCTCTCTCGCTGCCCAACCGCTGGGGGTGGGACGGAATCACTCGCTCACCATTTTCATGCGTTTCTTTGGCAGGCCTTGACATCGAAGGATGACGAGCTGGATGAAGACGAACTGCGGCTCCTTGATATGCGGCGTGCCCACAGCAACGGTAACGCCTCTGTACACCCACGGTGCAACAGAAATCACGTAGATGATGACTTTGCACAAAAACATCAGATGGCGAGGACGATCATGGATTCTCGCTCACTTCGCCGCAGCCCAAAGCGTTTGCCCAGAACCTGGAGAAGATCTATAGCTCGCTTGAACAGGTGCGACAGCTGTCCTCCAGCTTACAGCATGACATCTAACATAGCACGGAAATGCAGGTGGACGCTGAGGTACTGTTCCCCGAACAGCAGCGACTCGCTATGATGTACGTGCATTCCATATGGAGCGCTGGGTGAAGACAACGGTGACTAACCACTGATGCCAGTGATTACGAGAACCGGATCAAGCAAGGCGTGGAGCGACGAGCCAAGGAGCGGGAGGAACGACTGAACTCGATCATGGCCGGGTACAAGCGGGTTCTCGGCATGGAGGAACCGGCTGTGGAGGAAGAGAAGCAGGCGGAAGACCATCCGGACGACGCCATCAAAAGCGAAGAGAAGCCCCCAGACGCTGATAACGAGGATGAAGAAGTGCTCGACAAAGGTGACGTGCATCCGCTCAGCCAAGAGGAAGAGGTGGAAGCGGTTGGTGGAACACAGGGAGAAGTTGGAGCAAAGACTGATGGAAAGGAAGTGGGCGGCCAAGAGGAGGAAGAGAAGAGCAGGCGGCTGTGGTTCGAGGACATAGCAGACGACCAGCAGAAGGCGCGAGAGCTGATCGACAAGAGAAAGTCGGAGCGGAAAAAGCGACGCAAGAGCAAGCTGCGGAAGAGGAAGGGCCACTCGGTTCACTCCAAGGAGGAAGTGTTAGTCGATTACAACGGCAGTGGCGGCAACAAGGTGGTGGTCCTCCTCGCCTTCAAGCATCCAACAACACGCGACGGCCGACTCTTCATCCCGCTCTCGCGTCTCGATCCTCCGACCGGTGGCGGCGAGAATGTGATGACGGCACCATTCAGGTCAACAAACAGCCGCGGGGAGCGAAACGGGAGCGAAGTGGGAAGCCTCGAGGGGACAATGGAGAGCGGGGAGAGGCGAAGCGCTGCTTCGAAGCGGACGACAACGATCTATTCTGTAAATACGGAGGAGGCAGCCGGCGCCTCCCTTGACGAGGTCTACGCATCCTACTATTCCCGCATGCGAAAAGGCCGAAAGAAGGCCGAGGAGGCCGTACACGAGGTACACACCTGACTCGTGACCGATGACTAAGCCTTTCCATTTCCCACTTGAGTGTTCGTTTGCTCATCTCTCGGCCCGCAGAAAAACCGAAACTTGACGGAAACGGAAGAGTTGGCCTGGCACCACCTGGCCAACTTGCTCGTCCTCTACGAACGAAGTAACCCCTCCCCCCATCGATACTTGCTCGTCGCATGCGTGATCTGCTAACGCCCTTTTCTGTTGTTGTTTTTTAGAGGTGATATCGAAACAGGAGTACGAGCTACGACGCTCGTTGATCGCCGGCTCGTTCAGCTCCACGCGGCTAGCTGCTCCCGGACCCCTGCCGGCCTCAACGCTCTCGTCGCCGCTCTTAGTCCCTCTTCAACATAGTACCCCCCCCCGCGCCTCGCATGCACTACTCAAACATATGTGTGGAGCGCTTACCGCTTTCCTTCTGGATGACGCACGGTCCAGGCGACGATGACGACGAGGACGACATGGAAGAGGAGAACGCCAAGCCCACGCATGGCCTACCGCCCACATTCTGGAGCCAGCTGCGCCTGGAAAGGCTAGAGGAAGCCCGATTTCCCGTCAAGCTGGTAATTAGGCCCCCCACCTAACGTTTCCTCTTCCTTACGGCCGCCGTGATATTCACATGCACTGCTTCCGCGCGCGAATGGCGTGTGTCCAGGCTTCTGTATATGAGTTGCGAAAGAGCCAGATCGACGGATCGAAACCACAAACAGATATTTATTGGCGTACGCCAGTTCCCGTTCCCCAACACTCCGTACACGCTATTCTAACATGCGCCCGCCTCTTTCGTTACAGTGATCTCGGAAGCGAGCGCTGCGCTCTTGCGACTGTCCAAGGAGAGTAGCAAGCAGATGAAGCCGCCCCGCGACAGTGCCGCGGGCCGTGCGGCGGTGGAGAGGCAGGAGGAGACCTATCGCCGCATCATCAAGGCACACCCGCGCCATCCCTTCGCGCTGTATGGCTACGCACGCTTCCTGTCGAACGTGCGAAAGGACGACCGACAGGCCGACCAGTACTTCCAGCTGGCCCTGAAGGCCAGCCCGTTCAACCCCGAGGTGTTGGCCACCTACGCCCACTTTCTCGAACGGCGCCAGCGCGACTTAGACAAGGCGCATCGGTTCTACAAGCGCGCCTACTTCGTCGACCGACGCAACGCTGACGTCGTGGGTGCCTATGCCATATTCCAACATCGCATGTTGCGCAACTATAAGGAGGCCGAGAGGCTCTTCAAGCAGGTACCTCTCCTCGCGCGCACCGCGCAACGCAGCACCTGGATAGTGACACCGAGCTCGGTGGCAGGCGTTGGAGCTTGATAAGGAGAACGTCAATCTGGTGGGCTACTACGCCATGTTCCTGCAGAAGGCGAAGAAGGATCTAAGCGGAAGGTGCGGCCATCTACATCTCACTCTTAAGCCCGCAGACCGATTCAATGCTAGTGTACATATCTCACACATTCGGTTCTGCCACTCGCCCGCACAGCGAGCTCTATTATCGCAAGGCGTTGGACCTTGCGCGAGGGCGGAAGAACTTGCACGGCTTCTGGAAGGCCAGGCTGAAGGAGCTCCGGGTGGAGATGAAGGAGGCCCGAGACCGAGAGTTCCCACCGCGAAGTCGCTCCCTCTCGTGGCAAAAGCGCCCCGGCTCGACGGGCGAGCTCACGAGCGGGAGTGAGGGTAGCTCGTGTGAAGATGAACAGCAGAGCCACAGCGGTGGATCAGCAGGTCGGCGTGGCCGCAGCCAGTCGGACCGCTCAACTGGGAGCGCTGCAGCCAGCGAGAAGGAACAGCTTATCTCGCTCCAGGACAAGACAGCCATGGAGCAGTTCCTGGCCGAGCTCTTTGCTCAAGACGAGCGCGCGGAGCGCGCACGACTCGAGGGCAAGCCCGTCATCCGAGAGGACAAGGTGAGTCTGTCTCTTTTCTTTGTTTAGACCAGATGGAGTGATTGACTGACGGCTGCATGTAGGCGGGAGTGGAACTCACGGCGTCGTTGCTGCGGCGGGACATGGGACGCTCGGTATTTTGTCGCGTGCTCAACCAGCAGCGGGCCAAGGTAAGCACATGCTGCCGCTCGACTTCCTCTTGTGCTGCATGATTTGTCTTACCGCCGCGACGCACACGCGCGAATGCACCTTAAAGAGAATGCGCTTGGGCGAAGTTACGTTCGGCACGCTGTGCAAGCTGGTGAGAGTGGGCTTGGAGGAATGCAACGCCGCCAGAGACTTTAGTTCAGCCAGGGCCCTCATGCACATGGCCTCCACCTTCTACTTCGCCCCCGCACCAGGAAGTCACTCGGCATCGCCGCTCGCCTCCTCGCAAAGGTCCGTCCGTCTGTCTTTACTCCCCACCGGCGGCCCGCCCCGCTAACCTCCCAACTGCAGCTGGAGTGGATCCAAGAAGGACGTACTTTATCTGCGACAGCGAGTGGAGGACGCGCCCATCTGGAAGAACAACAGCTTTTGGAAGTACATGTTCACTGGTACATACTCTTCCTGGTTGTTCGCCACCATTTTGTCTCTGAGGATCGGCAGACTCACCCAATCCGCCCGCTCGGTCTCTCAGAGCTGGTGTGCAAGGAAAGAGCGAAGGTGCAGAAGGTCTTGGCGCCTGTTGAGCCCAGGTATGCTGGCCGCAGCCGCCCACAGCAACACAAGCCCTAATTCTCATCTCTCTTTTTTCTCGTCGCAGCCCATCGCTCATGTCTCCGCGAAGACTCTTGGGCAAGACCACGCCCGCCGCCCAACCAGCCTTGCTTGACGACTCACGGGAAGTGATCGGTCTGCTGGCCAGTTTCGGTATGTACTCACAGAAAGCGGACGTGTATCGGGTGGGTGGCTGACTCATGAGTGAATGATGTTGATCTAGTGCATGCGATGTTGAACGCCGGTATGGAGGTCGATGCGGTTCTCGAGTTTGTGGAGCAGATGTGTCGCCTCAACAATCTGCCTCTTCACAAAGAGTCGTTGTCTGCTATTCTTGTACGCACTCAACACGATGGTGACAAATAGATTGGCTGTTTGCTGCACTACCTTCTTCCTGTTCGCCACTTGTCAGGCTCCCTTTTTGACGACTTTTGGGTTTAATTTTGATCAAAAGAAAAGAAAGGCAAAGATGCGGAGGTGGCGCGGTGTAGTGACAGGCTCCCGGTGGCCTGGCGCCCTGACCTCACCAGCTCGTGGGCACAGTGCCCTTATCACGCTGCCACTGCCGGCGGCAAAACCTCTCAGTGCGCTGCCGGTGGCCGCAGGCAGACAGAGCATCTTCTTCATCGCAAGCACAACGATTACGCGCCAACGAACGCCACAGCGCTTGGCACATATGCGCTGCACCTTCCACACCACCTCCGATGGATCCACACGGGTGCCACTTTCGTCTGTTTTTATTTATATTTTCTTATTTTATTTGTACTTTTATTCATTTTTATTTTATTTTATTACGCCTTCATGTTTTGTGTTCCGGACTTTTTCTCGGCACGTCATTGTTTTATTTTTGTGTCTTTGGCGGCAATCTCATTCATCTTCATTCCGAACTACGCAGTCGCTGCAACACATAATGGAAGCTTCTCAACACACCGCAGATCCTTTCTACAAGGTTCGTACAGGTCCACATTACGGCTTTTTACAATCATAAAATCGGAAAGAATTGCTCACGATTTTGTGCCACAGTTCAAGTGGGCCATCGCTGAGCAAGTGGCGAGCCTTACGGACATGAAGCCCGAGCAGGCGCTCTCGGCCGTTGAGATTCCCAAGAAGGAGGGAGTGGCTGATTTCGCCCTGTGCGTGGCCAAGCTCAACCGGTATACCAAGCTCAAGGGCAAGCCGCAGGATGTGGCCGTGGAGTGGGCGGGCAAGGTACTGGCATTTTGATTTTGCATCTATCTATTCTCATTTTAACATCTATTCAATTTTTCTCCTCACAGTTCACTGCCACACCCCTGCTGACTAGCGCCAAGGCCGACGGTCCCTACATCAACTACGTTGTGGATAAGATTCCGCTTGCCGAGGAAGTTTTGAAGATCGTGTACGGATCGAATGACCAATGGGGCAATTCGGCAGATGGCAACGGCAGGACGATTGTTGTTGAGTACAGGTAAGGGCAAACGTTATGTCTTGTGCAGTGATGCGGACCTCACGCCCTTCCCCCGCGTTTAGCTCGCCCAACATCGCCAAGCCGTTCCACTTCGGTCACTTGAGGTCGACCATGATCGGTAATTTCTTGCGTAATCTCTACAAAGCCCTGGGCTACAACGTCGTGGGAATCAACTACCTGGGCGATTGGGGAAAGCAGTATGGTACGATCTCTGCACTGGTCTGCGTAATTACATTGAGACCATCCTTAACTTTCTTTGCACTAGGTCTGCTGGCTGTCGGCTTCAGCAAGTACGGTTCCGAGGAGGAACTGGTGAAGAACCCTATTCGTCACCTGTACGACGTGTATGTGCAGATCAACAAGGTGCCCATCTCCTTCCTTTGCCAATGGCCTGACCAACAAGCATTGGTGTAGCTTCGGCAAAGTATGTGAAACGCTAAGCTCTCGGTTTGCTCCCGTATAGGAAGCCGATGACAACGAGGAAGTCGGCAAGGTCATTCACGACCAGGCCCGTTCCTACTTCAGGAAGATGGAGGATGGTATGTTGTGCGTGTCATTATCATCACATGGGTCGGAAGAATGCAAATTAATTCTTGTAATGTTTCTCTTTCTACTTTGACCATGACTAGGCGACCCTGACGCCCTCGCTCTGTGGAAGAGGTTCCGCGATCTGTCTATCGACGAGTACAAGCTGCTCTACAAGCGTCTCAATGTGGAGTTCGACGTTTATTCTGGCGAGTCCATGTTCAGGTTCGCTGTGCCACCTTTTCATTTAAGTCCTTCACTACTTTCGCTGACCACGCGTGGTCTCTCTTACTACGAACGCGCAGCGAGGGAATGGTGGAGGCCGTGAACCTCATGCAGGAGAAGGGTCTCCTTCAGGAGGACAACGGCGCCCTGGTCTGCGATCTGACGGTTCGTCCCCTACCGCCGTGCCACGACACAGCGAACATTGCTCTCAGCTGACCAGCTTGTATTTTCCACAGAAATACAAGCTCGGCAAGATCGTCATCAAGAAGTCCGATGGCACCACCCTCTACATCACTCGTGATATTGCGGCGGCCATCTGGCGTCATAGGACGTATGGCTTCGAGAAGATGTTCTACGTCGTCGGCTCGCAGCAGAACCTCCACTTCCAGCAGCTCTTCAAGATCCTCGACCTCATGGGCTTCGATTGGGCCAAGAAGTGCAACCACATCAACTTTGGCATGATCACCGGCATGTCCACCCGTAAGGGTACGTGGTCACCTCCTCCAACCGAACACTGAAGCACCGCGACTTACGTGCCTTTTTATATAAAATCGCAGGAACGGCCAAGTTCCTTTCCGACATCCTCGAGGCTGCTCAGGAGCAGATGCTCGACAGGATGAAGGCCAACGAGGCGAAGATGAGCGAGATCACCGATCCCGAGAAGACCGCTGATGTCGTCGGCGTCTCTGCTGTCGTCGTCCAGGACTTCAGCGCGAAGCGTGTCAAGGACTACGGGTTCAACCTGGAGCGGGCAACCGCCGCCGAAGGCGACACTGGCCCCTATCTCCAGTACGCTCATGCTCGTCTCTCCTCGATGGAGCGTAAGAACGACGTCAAGATCTCCGACGCCATCAACTTCCAGCTCCTGAACGACAAGGAGGCCCTCGACCTCATGATGAAGCTTGCTCGTCTGCCCGAGGTTGTCAGGCGCACCTCCGAGGAGAACGAGCCCTGCACCCTCGTCACTTACCTCATGGTACCTCCTCCTTCATCAGCCGACCCTTGCTCTCTTGGTGCAAGCTAAGCTTTGCTTTCCCTGGTTGCGTGCGTGTGCCGTGATTCATTTTCACGACACAGGATCTGTGCCACTCCATCTCGGCGGCGCACAGGGTCTTGTGGGTGATGGGTCGGGAGCAGGACGTGGCAGAGGCGCGCATGTTGCTCTTCTGGGCCGCCCGTAAGACGCTCGAGAACGGCCTCAAGATTTTGGGTCTCGCTCCTCTCCAGAGGATGTAATTGCGCGCCACTGGACAACACAACAACAACAACAACAAAGGAGAGCTTGCACTGTGCAACCACGTCCGGCCCCGTGTTTTTCTTGTCGCGATGAATGTATGGTTTGTATTTGTACACTGTGTGCAGGTGGCTGTACAACGCGGCTCCACGCCCCGGTGGTGTTGGCGATTATTGCGACCACATACTTGGGGAAGAGGAGAAGGGAGGGGAGGCGGGCGTCCGGTATGAATCGAAATCAATCTTGAGGCTGCGTAGATGGTTGATGACCTCAGCGGTGGAGCTCTCCATCCACGAGGTACTGCCCGCGGTGCAGCTGTCATAATCCTCATGCCCGTGTTGGAACGAAGATGCTCCCACTTCCCAGAAGGGGCTAATTTCGAAATTTGGAATTAGATGAGATTGTGCGAAAGCGATGGGTGAGGGAGAGGGAGAAGCTACCTGTCATCCAGGGTGGGCTCCTGGCTGAGGCTAATGAGAGGCGAAGGTGGCGGTGCGCAAGGGGGCGAATAGTGATCACTGAGGTCATAGCGCGTCGAATCCGACGTACTGCTAGCCCAAGAACAGTGCTCGCGTGCCGGGATGTTCATGATCGCGTGTGGTGATCTGTTGGATGCTCTCCTCTTTTTATATTTTTGAGTTGGTCTTCCTGGAATAAGTCTTCAATTCTAAGAAAAACTGTACTGCGAAATTTCTATGTTAGGATTTTTTTCCTCTTCGCGACACTGGCGCGGTACTTGTTGTCTCTCCCTTCGCTCTTCTCCAAGCAACCACCGTCTAGCAGGTGAGTCATACACCACACAAGTCATACGTAGCACCAGTACAGCCCCACCCTTACAGAGACAAGGAGCGTTGCGAAATTATGCTTATGACGGCAAACCCCTTCCGATGACAAGGCCAACCTCTGAACACGGCGAAGGCTCAGTAGTCGTTGGGGGGCAGAGTGGTGTACGCCTTCGCGCCCCACATCTTGTTGAGCGCCTCCTGCGCGGCCTGTGGTTGATGTGTTCAAGTCAGTGCCAGTAAGAAGAGCGATCAGTAAGAAGAAGAAGAAGAAGGTGTACCGCAGTCTCGGCCTTGCCAATGGACTGACCCGAGCCCTGACCCAAAAGCTGAGAGTCGGAGTACACACCGACCACAAACGTCGATTTGCTGGAGTACCTGGCTGACTCTTGCAGGACCCTGAAGAAACCACATGCAATGTTGATCGTTAGATTCACATCTTCAGCCACGCCTGACCACACATGGCTGCTTCTCTCTCCGTGTACGTACACATAGTAGGGAGCTCCGGAGCCCCGGCGGGTGAGGAGATCGGAGAGCGTGTGGCGGGGGAGCCTCTGCCTGAGGAAGGGAATGAGGTCCAGGTTCTCATCCTGGGGCAGGATGTGCTTCACGACGAACTCCCTCGCCGCCTTGAGACCCTGCACGCGTGCGTAAGTAGGTGTGTTTAACACATCTGAGGCGCTGGCAAGCGAGTCGGGGCGGTGTGGTGCCGAGAATGTACCTGGTCGAAGTAGAGGCTGGACACCAGAGCCTCCATCGTGTTGGCAACGATGATATCCTCGCCCCTGTCCTCTTCCTGGAGCGTAGGTCGGTGTCGTCGATCGACGTAGAGAGAGAGAGAGCATTGTGAGGAGAAGGCACAGGCACGCAGCAGACATTGTTGGAGGGGAGGCACCTCGTGCGGCGTCCAGCGGACGAAATCTTGCACGCCCAATCGCTTGCCCGCGGTCGTGAGGGTTTCGTTGCTGGTGAAGAGATGCGTGGCATGAGCCAGCGCCCGGGCCGGCAGATTGGGATACTTGTTCACCAAGTGCTCGCACACCAGGAAATTGAGCGTTCTATCTCCTGCATGAGCCAATGATCGGCAGGCGAAGGGATAAGAATCTTGCGGGATGAGAATCAAATTCGAATTTAAATGCGCTTGCGCGGGGCAGCAATGAGGCACCAAAGTATTCGAGGCGCTGGTTCGAGACTTCTTTGTCGTGCGAAAACGAGGGATGGGTGAAGGCCTGGAGCAGGAGCTTCTTGTTGTTCCATTTGAATCCGATGCGCGCAGCGAACGCATCGAGTTGCTCGTGCAGGACCTCGGGATCAGCGTTGCGGGGGGCCGGCTTCGAAGAGGAGGGGGAAGAAGATGTCGAAGACGAGGCCTTGGCGGCGGTGGCCAGAAGGCGGGTGCGGTGTACACCAGTGCTCCGCGAAGAAGAAGAAATCAAACCCGCGAAAGATGTGCGCGGAAGCACAAGAGGGGCGCTGCGGGCACCAAAGGAAGATGAAGAGGCCAGAAGCCGGAGGGAGGAACTCGTCGTACGCTTCATCTCGCCGCTCGCTCAAATAATCGAATTCGAATCTTGGCGCAAAGAATCGAAAGAGAAAAGCCAAAAAAAAACTCCAGCGCGGAAAAGGGCCGACACCAGAACACGCAAGAAGAAGACAGAGAAGACAATCAAGGTGTATGTACAAGGGCTACTGTGCGGGTACACTGGTCATCACATACCACCGCTTTCGCGTTTGCTGCACGTAGCCGCACTCCGCTTCACAGCGGAAAAGAGCTAAGCTAGCTAGCGCGAACCCAGCTGGGACGCGGTCGACGTGCTCCGCGTGGAGTGCGCAGCTGATGACGTCGTCGTGGTGGTCGACCGGCGGCTGCGCTTGTTGGCGGGCCGACTGTTGACCTTCGCGTCCTCGCTGTCGATGTCGTTATCCGCGTCGGTGATACGATGAACCCGCTTCAGATGCTGTGCCTGAGGTCCGGAGAAGAAGTTCTGTGTAAGCAGAAGGACAGAGGGGAACAGGAGCACAAATGGAGCAGCGCACCAAGTTGATCTTCTGGGTGAAGCTCTTCCGGCAGCCATCCACCTTGCACGCGAACGGCTTCTCGCCAGTGTGGACCAGCTGATGCCGCCGTAGGTTGGACGCCTGCGCGAAGCTCATTCCACAATGGCAGACGTGGGGTTTGTCGCCTGAAGGAAAACGAACAGTGAGATGCTACGCACTGAAACATAACTGAGAGAGAGAGAGAGAAAGCATACCGGTGTGAGTGTAGAGATGCTCTTTGAGTGAGGCCGAGTGGGCGAACCGCTTTTCGCAGCCGTCGTATGTACAGCCGTACGGCTTCTCCTTCGTGTGGACCCGCAGATGTTGGATCAGATTCGATCGATCGGCGAAGCTTTTATCGCAAGCGTCGCAGACGTAGGGCTTCTTCGTGTTGGACTTCTTCGCCAGACTGTAGATGCAGACCTGGATCTTGAACGGTTTTCCCGGCCCTGCGTCGTCCTTCTCCCGCTTCACCGCCGGCTCGGGCTCCTGCTTGACCATCGCTGATGGGGGCTTCCGCTCCTTCGCCTTGCCCACCCCCGTTTTGTCCTCGGTCGGCCGAGGCGGCGAGGCCGATCTCGGTTCGACGTGCACCTGCTGGCGCATTCTGTCGTCGCTGATCGGCTTGGCATCTGCAGGGGTCCAGTCTTCGTCGCTTTCCTCCTCTTCGCCATCGCTCCCCTCATCTTCGTCGTCCTCCTGCTTGAGTTGCGTGTCGGTTGTGTACTCCGGATCTTCGTACTCCTCCCGTTCATACTCGCTCTCGGACTCCTTTTCCATTTCGTCCACCGCGTCTCTGTCCCTATCGAGTTGCATGGCCTCGGTAGTCTGCCGCGTGAAAGAGCCGCCGGGCCACTCGGCCGCGTCATCGTCCTCATCGCTTTCGCTTTCCTTCTCCTGGCTCCGGAGGCGCTTGGCTGCGATCGCTCTCTGGTGCTCTCGCCGCTCCTTGCCCTTCTTTTTGATGTCTTCCTTCTTCGTTCGCTTTTCGCCAGCTCCAAAGGTGACGTACGGCCTAGGCCGCTTGGCCGCCTTCAGCTCCTCGGTGTGCTTGGATTGCCACTGGTCTTGGCTGTAGACCCTCGCATAGTCCCGTTCCTCTTCGTCATCGTCGAGTTCCAGCCCCGCGCCGCTATCTTCGTACTCGTCGTTTTCAGGATCGCTTTCACCGGTGGCGAAAGTCGTAGCGGAGCAAGACTTCTCCTTCACGATCGCTTCGTGGTTGTCCCCGGGAGTGTTGTCCTAAGGAACATGCGATAACTCGAGTTCAGCACGAGGAGGTGCAGACGGCACCACCGAGTCGAGAGTATGATACCTTTTCGCCAAAGTGGTGCTTGATCTGGGCATTGACGTAGTCGTTCAGCTTCCACAACGTACGATTATCGAGCGTTTCGAGGTCAAACGTCCAATCCTCCCCTGACTAGAGCGCGGTGCGGTGCGGTGCGGTGCGCAAGGTGCGAAGCGGGTCAGAGGAGGCAAAGGCAATCGCACACGAGAGTTGGGAGAGAAGGAAGGGTGGGTGCCCACCTGAAGAAGGTTTTGCGGAGAGAGGCGTTCGACTATCTTGAGCACCAAAGGAAGGGTCTCTTCAGGCAGCTGACCAATCTTTCGCGAAAGCGTGTACTTTTGGGCCATGTCCATCGCCGGATCCGCTGCAGGCGCACAACTGTGCAGAGAAGCACAGTAAGTTTTTGTTTGGAGGGGGGGGGAGCTTGCACACCCAAGGATCTCAAGCACCAGTCTTGACATACCTGGTCACAGGGGTGCTGTAGGGCTCGTAGCGCAAACCTTGAGTACGGGAGAACCCGCGGGCGACGCCAGAATCGTACGTAGATGTGGTGCTTGTGCTGGTTGTCGAAGTAGCAGCCGACGTGCGTTCGTTGCACACCCGGGCGACGAGGGAAGAGCTTGCCCCCTTTCTTTCGCCTCTCCTCGTGGTAGAGCTGCCTTGGTGGAGCCTCTCCTTACCGACCTTCTTTTGGCTGCTGCCACTCTTCTCATCTTCGACATCTTCGGCTGAGGAACGAGCAAGGGTGGTGTCGGTAAGTTTGTCGATGAGCTGCTGCCGTCTATGCTCGTACTCGGCCTTGCTGATAAATCCATCCTCCAAGAGCATATGGAGATTTCGCAAGTGCTCCATCTTCGCGTCGCACGCCTGGAACATCATTCCAAGCACAAAGGCGGCTGATTAGTAATCCATAAAGAAGTCGTTCCTATTGTTATGATGGTCAAGGTACCTCGTGGAGGCCTCAAAAACCAGCAATTGAATGAAGAACCAGCCCAAGTTCGCAATTTGTTGTGCAGTATGATCTGATGCGCCTTCTGCTGGATTTTTCTTCGTCTGGCTTGTTTCGTGAAAGAATGCTTGGCACGAGAGAAATGTTGCACACGCGAAAAATGGTTTTTTCGATTCAGGGGCAGCACGCCACACAGCAAGTGCAAGGTACCGCGTTGGCGCATGCCCCTAGTCAGAAGATGCAGCATCGGAGCGATTGCTTGTAGCGACAATCTTCGAGTGCAGGACTCCATACCTGCCAAGAGAAAACGTCGGATGAGATTTCTCACGGGCGAGTCAAGCAGACGTAAGTGCGTACTTGGCCATCAGCACTTCGACATCGTCCTGGTCCCAGTTGTCCGGTAGTTCATCAGTGACTCGTATCAGAGATGTGACCAAATCCCCATTCTGGCAATCAACACGATAAGTCACGACACTACAGCAAGAGAGGAGGCGAAAATGGTGACAACTGGCGCAAACCTTGTAGATGAGAAGTGTGGGCAAGGCGTAGTCGTCATACTGGGCATCGGCGTCGGTGGCAATGATCCTAAGAAACTTGACGTAGAGGAACTTTTGTGCAAGCTTTTGCAGCACGTAGTTCATGCGCACCGACATTGCCAAATACTGCGTTACACAACATGCGAATCTCGTGAGCGTGAGCTGGTGTCGAGATGTGAAGAGATTGGGAAGGGCGGGTACCTTCTGATGGAGGTGGATGACCACGAAAGCGCCTGATTCCACCTCACGGTCGATCTCATCTGAGAACTGACTGGCTGTGATGCTCTTGAAGAAACCAAACGTTTTCCTGTCAGAACCAAGACAAATATTGTGAGATGATTGCGGATATGCGTGTACACGGGGTCTCCTGGTTGGTGTACCTCTGGCTGGCAAGCAGCTCTTGCATTCTCCTCTCCCTGTACAAACGGATGAACTCTGGGTCATCTGGGTCCAACTGCCGCACGTAAGTGTTAGCACCGCAGCACATACGTCGTAACGGAAGCAGTGCGGTTTGGCACTCACTTCTTTGGGCTTCTTGTCGTCATCAGAGTCGTCTTTCTCCTCGTCTTCGTCAGCGCGACTGTTCGATGGCTTGACCGTTATAGCCTTGTCCTGGAGTGAAGGAATGGTTGTGAATCGCGTGTACAGGTGCGTGACACCCGTTCGTTACCTTCATCTGGAGTCGGTGTGCTTCGGCGTTCGCCTGACGACGCAGCCGAGTTCGCTCCTTGGCCTCAGCGTAGTCGGCTAACACTCCCTAACGACAAAGTGAGAAAGAGCCGTGCAGACGGGCCAAGCGACTGGGAACAGCTAGTACCTTGACGCCTGTGTTAGCACCATTGGGTCTGTAGCGAGGTGGTCGCGTGGCTGGAGGTTGCATTGCCTCTTGCGCGTGCGCCTCCCTGGGACGATTGCAAACGTTGGAGCGGTGAGCTTGGGTGCGACAATGTGGAGAAAAGAGGGGCAAGACGTACCGGAGAGCTGCTTCGATGTCATCGAGATTGATGTCATCCAGCAGTTCATCTTCTTCGAGTGTTGAACGTCCAGCGTCGTCATCGCAGCTGTGCGCTTCCGTCCGTTCGCTGGCCAAATCAAGCAGCGTCTGATGCTCCATCCCCCAAGAAGAATGGGGAAGATTCAGCCTTTTATAATTTTCACGGCTGTCTATTTTCACAGAATTTCTTTCATTCCTTCTATTTTCCGCAGACCAATACCCCCACAGGCCAGCGAGCTGATCTTTGATCTGATTCGAGAGAAAGAAGATGGAGGGTGGAGATTCTAATTCAGCATCTCAGTCCGCCACAGCACCACCACCTGTCGGAAACAGGCGCCGTGCACCGCGAAAGCCACACACAAAGCGGGAGATGGACATTGTCTTCCCGCGAGAGGAGGCCTACCTCGATGCCTTGGGCGGCAAGAAGGACGACGACGATGGTGCCGCTGAGCCGGCTGAAGCTGCGGTGGTCGTCAATCAGCCAGAGTTGGTGATGAAGCAGCTCAAGTTCGTCAATGTCCTGGTCACCACACCCTCGGTCAAGAAGCGAGTGTGGATTTGGCGCAAAATTGTCCCTGGCATCGTGCTTCAGCAGGCGGAATGGAGCAAAGAAGGTGCGGTAGACCTACGCAGTGATTTCCTCCTCCCGAAATTGCCCCCGATTTAGTGTTGAAATTTGTGATTTTAATGATATGCTCGTCGCACGTAATTGGGAGTGCAAATGCGAAAGATGCGCTTCTTACGTCGTGTCCGTGTTAATGCGTGTAGTGCTGGACAAAGTTCTGGCCGCGACTACACTCATGCTCTATCGCACGGTGGATGTCTACTCTGATCGCACAAGCCAGCTGGCTGTAGAGTCCTTCGTGAGCGCTGTCCTCTCCAGCGCCAACTCGGGACTGGTGTCCTCATTCATCACCGCATTTTTGAAGAGATTTTCGCTGGCGATGGCCACCACCGCCACGCAGACTGCCGTCACGAGGTAACCCTTATATGTCCTGCAGTTTTAGACGACGGCCTGACACTCTGTTGCTTGTGCAGGATGAGGCAGACGGAAATCGTACACCTGCGGTGGAGTTGCGACGTTGTGATTAGCAAGAGCGGCCTCGAATTCCTAACATCGCAGAAGAAATTTGGAGATTTTGCCAAGCTGCAGTTCCGCCTTATCGATGCGATCGCATCCATCAGCCAAGTGCACGCTCGCGACGCCGCCCAGCACAAGTTCCTCACAACGCTTTCCAAGGTATGGCTCGTTGGTCTCTCGGCACCT
This sequence comes from Acanthamoeba castellanii str. Neff, assembly GCF_000313135.1. Classification (NCBI taxonomy): domain Eukaryota; phylum Discosea; order Longamoebia; family Acanthamoebidae; genus Acanthamoeba; species Acanthamoeba castellanii. Next base: position 1,239,808 of record NW_004457442.1, read on the forward strand.
GGGTTTCGTGGTGGCCCTCTCACCTTATTCGCTTGCGTGTCATCACCTATGCAGCGCCCTGAGGCCTTCCAACTCTACATCACTGCTCTGGGCGGCGAGCCGGCGCGGTACGAATGTGCTGCGCTCGGCCTGCTTACGCACCATGCGAAGAAGAACCCGGAGCTGCTCAAGTCCGTCAAGGTATATTGGCGGAGCGAGTGCTCTCCCGCTGAATTGTTCCTTTAGCGAACTCGACTAACTCGCCGCGCCACCACAGGAGAAGTTCCTCAAAGCGTACGTCGCGTTGATATTCGGCGATCGAACTGCGCCGCCTAGGCACATCCACGAGGCACTGGCTCCTCTCATCAGCACGCTCACGTCCGACGAGTTTGGAACGTATGTGTGCAACAAATCCACCCGCGAGACGCTTTATCATTTGCAACCGCATCGCCCTTACAAACATCTACTCCGTATCGTGGTGGTCGTAGTGCTGTACTGCCGACTGTGGACAGGTCGCTCAAGCGCAATCCCGAGGTCGTCATCGGCGACGTTCCGATTCTTCTCTCACACCTCTCGCTTGATCTCAGCCCCTTCGTCAAGGCGCTTGGGTACCCTACTTGATGCTTAGCTCGTGGGAGACGGTCGCGGGGGCGCCCCAAGTGCTCATTTTCTCTCTCTACAGTGCCATGGCGTTCTCGCAGCTTCGCTCTAGCGAGATCACATACCGCGCTGGCGGTTTGGCAATCGTGCAACAGACGGTGCGCAAGGTCAGTGATCCTGCTGCGCTCGAGGAGCTGATGAAGGATCTCTCTGCTTTCGTAGCCGGTAATCACACCTCCACTTGCTCGTTGTGCATCGAACAGGCTACAAGCTCACTCTCGTTCCCCCCCCCAAATCTTACCAGGTCTGACTGACTACAAGAGTCGGTTGGCTGCGGTGGAGGCCATCGGCGCACTCGACGCCGCTTCCCTGACCCGCGAAGACAAGCTGCGCGTGGCGGTGGTTGCCATTGAGGCCCTGCAGACTCTCCTCAAGAAGGAAGGCATGGACGAAGTACGTGTGGCTGCTGTTATGGCCCTGGGCCTCTGGCTCTCTTACACCTCCAAGATCACGCCCGAGGCGAAGCAGCTCTACCTTGCTGGTGCGCAGCTCCCCAATTTAAGAAGGAGGAGACCTCGGCTGATTCTAACACCTCCACTGTTTGCAACAGGCTTCAAGGACGTCAAGGATACGACCAGACATGCATACCTCGAGAGCTTTATCGTGGCGTTGAAGAGCGCACGTGAGGACTGGACGCTCTCCTCGCTCAACGTGATCTCCGACTTTGGTACCATCCCTCCTCCATCATCACGCAACGTCTGTCGCTCATTCACACTTACTCTGTGCCGTCTTGGTTATCAGTTGATCCCCTCATCACACTCGCCAAGACCGCGATGACTCAGCTGAAGAGCAGGAAGGATCTCGTGTATGCCTTCGCCGCGCTGTCTCTCATCGCCTCGCTCAACGGAAGCACAGCCGATGCCAAGTACGTTGCACACAGTTCTTTTGTATGTATGTCCGTTCTTTTGAACCTCACCCCCTCCTCTCTTTTGTGAATGGGCAACAGGTTGACCAAGGAGGGCCTGTGGAGGGCTGTCTTGGGCGATGCTACTGGCGCCCCCGCTGCCAAGCCCGCTGCTGCCGCTGCCGCTGCCAAGGGCAAGGGTAAGGAGAAGGAGACCGAGAAGCCCGCGAAGGAGACCGAGAGCTGTTTCTTGTTCAAGCGCAAGTTCCTCAAGTACGTTGTTCTTGCAAGCGCCTGAGCGCCACGCCCAGTCCAGACGCAGCACTCAACGCTAAACATACGATTCAAACTACAGCAAGCTGGACGAGCGAGAGGGCCGAGTCCTGGCCGTGCTGTCCGAGACCCTTCTGCAGTACCACTACACCCGGGTCGTGGCCGTGATGAGCCAGCAGAAGGAAAGGGACGAGGCGAACCGCGCGCGCGGCAAGGTCGCGTCGGCCAAGAACGTGTTCGGCCTGCTGGTCTATCTGCTCACCTGCCCGTGGAACGCTCCCCGCAAGGAGGCGGCGCGAATCGTGAGCAAGCACAACAGCGAGAAGGACGAGCTGTCCGAGCTGCTGGTGCGCGCGTTCTTCCAAGCGGTCAAGCCGGCGTCCGAGGACGACCTCGCCGCCAAGAAGGTGACCATCGAAAAGGAGGAGGACGTGCCCACCACCAAGAGCGACGACGGCCAGGCCCGTTCGTCGATCTACTTCCACGCCCTCTTGAACTGTCTCAAGGCCGACGGTCAGGACAAGGAGACCAGCCAGTCGAGGCGGGAGGCCATCCACCGGGTGTTGCCGTTGGTCCTCGTTCTCGCGCACCACCCCTTCATCCTTCCCTCCGTCCAGTACCAGTGCTGGGCACGCTGCTTGGCCATCGCCGGCATCTCCCTTAAGGTACCCACCATTGCCCATATGGCTGTGTCGATGAAGAGCTCATCGTTCGTTACCCCACTTGCTGCCACAGGACTACTCGCAAGAGGACACGAAGGCCACGATCAACGATCTGCTTCATTTCCTGTTCGAGGGCCACTCAGAGCTGGGCATCAGCGGAGTGCTGCTGAGCGCCAACAAGTACATCAACAGCGCTGCCTACTCTGCCCTGTCCTCCCTCGCGAAGATGGTCCCCGCCGCTCTTGGTACGCGATACGACCCGTGTGCGCATTCTTCCCTCCCCCTGTGACTCTGTGCGCTCATACAGCTGTCACGGTTTTGTCTGCAGGTGCTGTGGTGAGCCACGCCTCGCGCTTGATGGCCTCGAGCGTCCCGCTCCAGCAGTTGACCAACAACCAGCTGGAGATCTACCGCACTCCGTCCACTGAACTCTGGACCCCCAAGTCCGAGGAGTATGTGGCGCAGGTGGTCGAGTCACAGAATATCAAGAAGCTCAAAGGTAAGCTTTCTCTCCACGCTCTAATCCAATTCGTCTCGCCTTGCGTAGTGTGTGTGAACGAACGCTGAACGGGGTTGGTCCGTAACACAGGTCAGAAGATGTACGATCAGGCCGACGCCGCTTGGGAGGCTGAGATGAGGAAGAAGTTGGGCCAGGACAAGAAGGACAAGGTACACGCCGCCTCCGCGCGTGGAGCTCCCCTAATCGCCACCGGCGTTAACGAGTTCATCCGACTCCGTGCAGACCCCCCAACTGACGCCCGCTGAGCAAGCGGAGCGGACTGCTCACCTGGCCAGACAGGCCAGCCTGCGCGCCCGGGTCGACGCCAGAGTGCAAAGAGTGCGCGCCGCGCTCCAGGCCATCTCCTCACTCGCCACCAACGTGCCGCACGTACGAAAGCCCCTTCCGTTCTAGAAGAAGAAGAAGAAGAATCCTCTACAAACCGACTAATTAATTAATATCGCGTGCCACGCTCGAACAGGTCGCGCATCTCCAGCTGCCGGCCTTCCTCGTTCTCGTCCGCGCTCTGATTCCGCACAAGCTGAACGAGCTGCAGCAGGAGGCCGAGCTGACTCTGGCCTCGCTCGCCCAGTGTGTCGGCCCTGTCCACCAGCCGCCATTCCCCGTCTCGACCTCGTCGCCCGTTCCGCGTTTCCCCCCGGTCTCTGTCTACTCCGCCACCAGGATCAGCTTTGTGCTGCAGAAGCTGTTCAGGGCGTCGAAGCGCAACGCCGACGGCCGTCTGGTCATTTCGTGGGACAAGGAGCTGCTCAAGCTCATCCCGAGCGGTATCAACGACATCGCCGACATCATTCACTCGAGGCGAGACAAGTACGCCGATTGCCACAACTCGCCCGTCATCAGTTCCATGTAACAAAACTAACATCGTCGTGCTTCAGCGAGCATCGCTTGTCGCCTCAGGGCTTCTGCTTTGTGCTGCCAGTGATCGAGGCTGTGCTCATGCCTGGCGACGACAAGGACTACTTCGGCCTCACCATCCAGGAGGACGCGTACGGCTCTCCGTCACCTCTCCGCCAGACTTTGCTTCGTGCCCTCTTGCTCACAGCTAGGCGTAACTTGCAGGTTATACGATCTGGAGCTTCATTCGCGCGCACCTGCCGGTGTGCAGCACATCAAGCCTCCTCCTCAGCCGTTCGTCGATGTGTTCGGAAGCATCCTTGTCTACCTTTTGGAGAATGCGGCGCGATTCAAGAACAGGGCTAAGGAAGCGCTCCTTTCCCTCGCTGCCGGTACGCATATGCCACCGCCACACCACCTCCTTCCTTACAGACTTGTTGCGCATCACCACTCACGGGCACGTTCGACATTCAAGAGCTCGACCAGGACCAGCTCCCGAGCGTGCTGGACGGTCTGCTCTCCAAGGAGAAGCACGTCCGTCAGTCCAGCCTGCAGGCCTTCCAGGTGGTTCCCGATGTCAAGTCGGCCGCCATCGAGCCCCTTCCCTATGTTGTGGCTAGACTGTGGCACGCCATGTTCGACAAGGACGAGGAGAACGCCAAGCTCGCCAAGCAGCTGTGGGAGCACACCGGGTTCCAGCTGGTCGAGAGCCAGGCGCTGTGGGCCGCCTTTTACAGCGTGCTGTCCAGCCCCGTCGAGCAGATCAGAGTGCAGGCCGGTCGTGCCATCTCGGCCGCCCTCGCCGAGCTTCCCTCGGCTACGGTCAGGGTCCTGCGGGATCTCTTCGCGCTCTACACGCGCAACGTACGCAGACCAGTCCGTATGACAGCTATTCGCAAGCTCTCCCACTGATCACTGGTTCGCAATGGTGACAGGTTCCCCCGCCCGTCAAGGAGGCCTCGCGCGTCCACCAGGCCGTGCTTCACGGCAAGGCGCTCGCCCACATTTCGCCCGAGGAGGAGGAAGTACGTGTTAAACCACGGCGACAGCCTGAAATCAGTTTGGTTCACGTACATACACACACACGTTGCGTTGGGCCTAACCCACATTCCCACGTCAGGGTGCCGCGTTGGAAACCGAGCCGCAGAGCGATCTGCTGACGCTGGGCTCCAAGCCGCCCAAGGGAGAGATCGTCCACAAGCTCGAGATCAGGAGCGGCGTTGCTCTCGCCCTCGGCGAGTGCGCCACTGTGGTTCGTTGATTCCTTCCCGTCTGCTTTTTCGCGCCTTCCTTTCGCATGTCGCCTCCTGTCTTGCCCGGCGGTGGTCTTACCCGCCTCTCTCTCTCTCACTCACTCATAGATGGGAGCCGAGCATCTGCCGCTGGTGCTCGACTTCTTCATCAAACACGCACTGACGGATCTCGACAAGACCGTCATCGACCACGCCACTAAGGTAAACGACCCAGACTCTAGATTGTAGACTCTTTGGATCGTGAAGCACGACGAGACCAACGATAACACTCACCGATATGACTCGACGCACAGGCCGGTATGGAGATCATCGCTAAGCAGGGACAGACGCACATGGGCACCATTCTTCCGATCCTCGAGAACTACCTGGACCGGCCGGCTCCCTCGCAGCTGCCGGCGCACATCTCCGATCAGGTGCGCGAGGCGGTGGTCATCTTCCTGGGCACCCTGGCCCGCCACTTGGCCGCCGACGATCCCAAGGTCCGCACGGTCATCGATCGCCTGCTGGAGGTGCTCAAGACGCCCGCCGAGTCGGTGCAGAAGGCCGTGGGTCAGTGCCTGGGCTCCCTCATGAAGAACATCACCGAGGAAACCCAGAAGGAGAAGTACATGAGCCTCCTGCTCGAGCGCCTCCTCAAGGGTTCCTCCTACGGAGACAGGCGCGGTGCTGCCTATGGTCTTGCCGGACGTACGTTTCTTTCTTCCCACTTCACTGTGAGATGTGATTGGTAAGGCGTGGCGCTCACTCCCGCCCGTGTGGCAACCACTGTAGTGGTCAAGGGTATCGGTATTCCCATCCTCAAGCAGTACGGCATCATGGACAAGCTGCAGGCGGCTGTGGAGAACAAGAAGAGCATCAACACTCGCCAGGGTTCCCTCTTTGCCGTACGTTTCTCTCAGTGCCAGTCCTCCACCTTGGTATGCCACGCGGTCCCTGACTCTCTGCTCCGCTCTCGCCACAACGCAGTTTGAGTGCCTCTCGACCATGCTGAAGCTGTCCTTCGAGCCCTACGTGATCCAAATCCTGCCTAAGCTGCTGCTGTCGTTCAGCGACCAGAGCGAGCAGGTGCGCGAGGCCACGGCTGACGCCGCCAGGGCCATCATGGGCAACCTCTCCGGTCACGGTGTCAAGCTGGTGCTCCCCGCCCTGCTCAAGGCCCTCGAGGACCGCTCCAAGAACTGGAGGACCAAGCAGGCCGCCGTCGAGTTGCTCGGCACCATGGCCTTCTGTAACCCTCGCCAGCTTTCCACCTGTCTGCCTACCATCGTGCCCCGCCTCGGCGTCGTGCTCACCGACACCCACCAGAAGGTATGCAGTCATCGTCGTCTTGTCGCTGGTCGTGCAAGGATTGCCCTCAATCACTGACGTCTGTCGTTCCTCCTTTGCTGTCTGCCAAAGATTGTCGAGGCCGCCCGCATCGCGCTCGAGAACATTGGCGCCGTCATCCGTAACCCTGAGATCCAGGCTCACGTGCCCGTCCTCATTCAGGCCATCTACGATCCGGACAAGAACACCATTGCCGCCCTTGACGCGCTGCTGAGCACCTCGTTCGTGCACGTGATCGACGTGCCGTCGCTGGCGCTCATCATGCCCATTCTGTCGCGTGCGCTCAAGGACAGGAAGACCGAGGTCAAGAAGAAGTCCGCCCAGGTGCGTCCTCGTCGGCATTTCTCACCCTATTTCCTCACCGAGATCGTTATCCTAATTGCGCGCTTGTGGTGCCTGATCAGATCGTGGGTAACATGTGCTCGCTGGCCGACCACAAGGACCTCATCCCCTACCTCGAGATCCTGATCCCCGAGCTCCAGAACATCTTGACCGACCCCATCCCCGACGTTCGTACCGTGAGCGCCAAAGGTACGATTATGTTCTTTGTTAATTCCTTCATGTCATTTCGTTTGTTTTGCTTTGTGCCACGTGGACCAATCGCCGCGACTTACCCTATGACCATCATCACAGCTCTGGGCACCTTGGTCCAGGGTATCGGCGAGCAGAACTTCAGCACGCTCATCCCGTGGCTGCTGGAGACGATGCACTCCGATGCCGGCTCCGTGGAGCGTACCGGTGCGGCTCAGGGTCTTTCGGAGGTGATCGCTGGCCTCGGTACGCTGCCTGCTCTCCTCAATACCGCTTTTGTTCGGTTTTTTATATACTTTAGCCGTGCGCATGTATGTGGCTTACTTACGTCTTGGTTGTGGCCTGGGGCAGGCGTGGGCAAGTTCGAGGAGCTGCTGCCGCAGATCATGGACGGCACGGACGACCCGAAGTGGCACATCCGCGAGGGCTACATCGGCCTGTTCGTCTACCTGCCGTCGGCGCTCAAGGAGAAGTTCCCGCCATACATGGGCACCCTCCTGCCCGCCATTCTCAAGGGCCTTGCCGATGAGACCGGTACACATCATCTCTCACACACTTCGTTTCACTTGATGACGCCAGAAACATCTGAATTCTTATTGGTGGTTGTTCCTCCGCACAATAGAATCTGTTCGTGAGATCTCGCTCCGTGCTGGCCAGGCCTTCGTTACCCAGTACGCCGAGACGTCGATCGACGTCATGCTGGTACGCTTCTGCTTAATTCAGCCCAGAACGTGGGTTGTCTCTGAGGGCCTATTCTGCCGCTCGAAAGCGCTTACCACGGCTAACGATTGCACTCTGCAGCCTACTCTGCTCGAAGGTCTGTTCGACGACAACTGGCGCATCAGGCAGTCGTCCACCATGCTCGTCGGCGATCTGCTGTTCCACTTCTTGGACAAGGACCAGAAGAAGGAGAACCAGCAGAGACGTACGTTCTTACCTCCACGGCTCTAGTGCTCGCCCTCTTGCTTCCCCTCCATCGTGATGCTAAACGAAGCCTCTCGCTCCGCACCGCTTCCCCCCCCCCAATGACTGTCCAGTCATCAGCGGCAGCTTGGATGCCGATGTCCAGGCCGATATCCTGTCGAGACTGTACATGCTGCGCAGCGATCCCAACGCCGTTGTGCGTCAGCAGGCGCTGATGGTGTGGAAGTCCGTGGTCGAACACACCCCGGCCACCCTCAAGCGTACGCTCAGCCGCTTCCTCATCATCAATCAACGACCCACTGTGACTGTGACCCACGGTGCCTCTCATCAACGCTAACGTTCTCTCTCTCTCTACCACAGGTGTCCTCCCGAAGATGATGCACATCATCATTCAGTGCCTGGGCAGCTCGGTCCTCGACAAGCGTGAGGTCGGAGGCAAGACCCTGGGTGACCTCGTCAACAAGCTGGGCGACCGTATCCTGCCCGACATCATTCCCATCCTCGAAGAGGTACAATCGGCCGCAAACCTTCACGCAAAGTTGTTTATTTCACACGCACGCACGCTCACCCCGCATCCTGCATTCTTCTCTCAGGGTCTGCGGAGCCCCCTGTCCGACACTCGCCAGGGCGTGTGCCTGGGTCTTACCGAGGTCATCGCCTCTGCCCAGAAGCACCAGATCGCCGAGTACGTCGACCTCTCGTGTGCGCTTTCTATCACCTCGCTTCTCGCTAACCTGGTTATTACCACGCGCCCATGTTCAGGTACCTCCACATCATCATGCCTGCCGTGTCCCGCGCTCTGTACGACCCGTTGGACGAAGTCCGCGAAGCCGCTGCGCTGGCCTTTGATAGGTTGTACAAGTCTGTCACCAGCAAGGCCATCGACGACATCGTGCCCGGTACACTCTTTTTCCCGTCAACGTTCCCCTTTGTGGAGGGTCTGGACCCTGACAATGCGTTCCTTCTTTTCCTTTTCCATCTTCGTGCAGATCTTCTCGAGCAGCTGGAGAATCCCGACGTCGCCGACTACGCTCTCGATGGTCTGCGTCAGATCATCACTCTTCGTGCCGCGGCCATTCTGCCCTACCTCATCCCCAAGCTCACCAAGCCGCCCATCACGTACGCTCCCAACACCACACCAGGCCTCTCAAAGCTTTTTCTTTTGTTCCCCCCTCCCCATCGCTCCTTGTTCCCCCTTGGCTGACGGCTTCCCTTTATTTCTTTTTTTCCCCTTTTTAATAATCAAACAGTGCGTTCAGCGCGAAGGCGCTCAGCTCGGTTGCCGAAGTCGCCGGCCCCTCGCTCTACCCCCACCTCGGCATTCTCATTCCGTGCCTCATCGAGGCCATGCAGCCGCAGCCCGACGTCGCCCCCGAGGAGCTGGAGTCAGCCAAGAGCTACGGCCAGAAGATGGTGCTGTGCGTGCGGGAGGACGGCATGCACATCCTCTTCGCCGAGCTGCTCAGGGCCGCGGACAACTCGTCGGCGTCGTTCCGTACGTCGGCCGTCACGCTGCTCGGCACCTACTGCGCCGAGAGCAAGGTGGACTTCAGGCCCCACGTCCCGATGACGCTCAAGAAGCTGATCGAGCTGCTCAACGACCCGGCCGTCGAAGTGCAAAAGGCCGCCTGGAGCGCGCTCGACAGCCTCATGAAGGCCATCGAGAAGAACGAACAGCCCGGCTTCGTCGCTGATGTGCGGCTGTACCTGTCGTACGTCAGGGACGACCTGCGAAAGCAGGGCAAGACCGCGCTGCCGGGCCTCTGCCTTCCCAAGGGACTCGATGCCATCCTTCCCCTCTTCCTTCAGGGTACCTACGCTGTTGTGTCGTGTGTCTGTGTGTCTGTGTGCCGTGTGCCGTGTGTCGTGTGTTGGGGCGGAGGTGGCCTAACACGTGCGCTGTTGTTGTGTGTCCACTCGGGCAGGTCTCATGTTCGGCAGCCCCGAGCAGAGGGAGGCGTCTGCGCTGGGTATGGGCGACCTGATCGAGCTGACCACGCCGCAGGCTCTCGGTCCCTTCGTCATCAAGATCACCGGTCCGCTCATTCGTATCATCGGCGACCGCTTCCCGCCCAGGGTCAAGCTCGCCATCCTGCGCACCCTCTCGTACGTGTGCCCTCTCGCTTAACGTTTCTCTCCTCCAATCTCTCATATGCTCACCTCTCTTCATCATCATCTTCTTCAACCGAACAGGATGCTGCTGGACAGGGGCGGTCCGATGCTCAAGCCTTTCCTGCCGCAGCTGCAGACGACGTTCGTTAAGGCCCTCTCCGACGCGACGTTCGAGGTGCGCGACCAGGCGGCCATCGCGCTCGGCAAGCTGATGGGCATGCACACGCGCGTCGACCCGCTCGTGACGGAGCTCATGTCCGGCATCAACGAGGCCACCGGCGGCATCCAGGAGGCCATGTTGGGCGCCCTCCAGCGAGTGCTCATCTCCGCCGGCGACAAGGTCAAGCCCGAGATCCTCTCCAAGATCGCGCCCACCCTGTTCGAGCTCCTGCAGTCCGATGACGAGAACACGCGCCTGATCGTCAGCCGCTGCCTCGCGGCCTACAGCAAGTTCTGCTCGCCCGACGAGTTCGAGCGCATCATCAAGACCGAGCTGTCGGTCGAGGCCGGCGACGTCAAGGCCCAGTGGAAGCTGCGCCACGCCTACACGCTCACCCTCGAGTACATCCTGCGCTACGCCTTTGAGCGCGTCAGCTCCAACGAGGACCTGCTCCGCGTGGCCTCCAACCACGTCATGGCCATGCTCAAGGATGACAAGCCCCCCGTCAAGAAGGCCGCCATCAGCTGCGCGGAGCGCTACCTCGTGCTCCTGGGCGAGCAGCACCCGGCCTTCGCTGCTGCCGTGCAGTCGCTGCTTCCGCTGTTGGCCAAGGCCACGGCCGACCAGCAGGCCGACATCAGGCAGGCGGCGGTCAAGGCCATCAAGCAGTTCGCCAAGAAGTGCCCCGGCACCTCGTCCAACAACCTCGAGTTGCTCGTGCCGGCCCTCTTCAACCGCGTCAAGGACAGGACCTCGATGCCCGTCAAGCTTGGTACCTAAACTTACCTCCTCCTCGTCCGCAACACACACACAGTGCTCTCGCTAAAGAATGTGTGCGTGTGTGCATCTAAACAGCTGCCGAGAGAGCGCTCCTGCACGTTCTTCGCATCCACGCCGAGCCCGAGCTGCTGATGGCGTACGCCGGCAAGCCCACGGTCATGGGCGGCAACAAGGCCGAAGCCAAGGCCCTGGTGGACTACTGCAAGCGCATCCTCGCCAAGCTCGCGCCCGAGAGCGAAGACGAGCGGGAAATCTGATCCCCGCTGCAGGCTCCCGCCTCCATCTTTCATAAATAATAAAAAAACACAAACATTATCACAATTTTGGACACGATTAGCTAAGATTTGGCTTCATAGATGCTCGATCTAGTGGCTAGACCGTGTTTCAAGTCTCTAATCGACGAGAATCGCACAAGGTTCGGATAGAAATCGGCAAATTAATGGGAAAAAACTGTTCTTCTTGGTGAACACTCCCTGTGCTTCAGCAGCAGCCGCAAGCGCCGCAGGTGGACCACAGGCGGAACGAGTTGCCACCCCAGCCCCAGACCTTGATGGCGCACTGCAGGTTGCTCTCGAGATCGCAAGGGGCACGGCCGCCAGAGCTGTGGAGAGGAAAGAACGAAGTGCGTTGAGAAAAGAACGAAAGCGGTAATCGAATAAAAGGGGCCAGCACAAACGAAACGTACCAGGAAGCCCAGTTCTGGTTGTTGATCTGCCACAGGCCGACGTCGTAGCTGCCGCCGCGGTTCTGGTTGGCGGCGTGGAGGTTGCCGCCGCTCTCGTGGCGGGCAATGCACTCGCAGCACGACTGGCTCCAGCCACTGAACCGGCGGCACGCCGAGCCAATGTCGGTGTAGGAAGTGCCGGTACCGCACGGGCAAGACGAGCAATCGTTCGACGGGCAGTTGCCCTGCAGATGGTCGAAGAAAGACACCAAAGATTAAAATAAATAAATCAAATAAACAAACAAAAGGGGCTGTGTACGCCGCAGGTGTTGGCGAGGATGGCCGGGAGGGCGAGGAGGACGAAGAGGCCGCAGAGGGCAAGGATGTTGGAGGCCTTCATGATGGTGAGTGTGTGGAAGCTTGACAAGTCGGAAGTGTCCCTTTTGGCCTTTTTCTTCTTGCCGCCCTTCATTAATCCAACTCCGAGCGGACCACTACCGTGACACTTTCTTCTGCGGACACCTCCAGGGACCAACCGCCACGGGGGAGAAACAGCAACAGAACTTCTTCCTCAACCCACCCTCTGGCACGGGCCTGAGGTGTGGGGGGTTCTTAGGTTGTCAAAACCTGCTATGACCTGCGACGAGCGGCGAGACCGCCTCACCAGGGAGAATAGACGGGAATACACTCCTGCCTGAGAGGCGGGTGTGTTTCCTTCACGCCAGCACGGCGGTGAGCTCTTTGGACTCTGCGGAATGTTCGGGTTTTTGACCCGAGAGATTGTTCGAATTCCTCGAATTGAGGCCTGGTGTTTCTGGCGAGCGTGTTGTACTGTGATCGGATCATGAAATCTCTCCCAGTTCAAGACTGCTGACTGGCCCCTGACTGGGCCATTTAACAAGCCCCAGCTAATGGCCAACATCACCACCTCAATAAGAACAATCAGCTCCTACCAACAACAACCTGACCTCGGCCACGCAAGGAAGTGATCCACCTCCTTCCCTAACCACCATCCCTCGCACAACCCACGCTCGAGATGCGCTTCCTTGCTCTAGTGCTTCTCATCTCGATCTTGGCCGCCCTCTGCGCCGCTCGTACGTACCCATCTGGCTCTTCTTCTGCTTCTTCTTGAAGTTGTTGTTCATCGTCACCGCACACTCACCTCACGTTCCTGCTGCGTGACGTGTTGTTCAGAGCCGTGCCCGGTTGAGATCAAGCAGACGATGATGAGCTCGTTCGTGGAGGACGGCCGGTTCAGCTCCCAGTGGCGCGTCGAGCTCTCCCCCGGTCCGCGCATCATCGTCTCCGCGCTGCGCCTCTCCCTCTCGCCGCCCTCGCCCGCCCACCCGATCGCCCAGGTGCGCGGCATGGAGGGCGCCGGCTCGTCGTCGCTGTCGTCGTCGCCCTCGTCGGCCAGCGCCGCCTTCTACCGTCTGCCCAAGTCGCTCGGCCTGGCCGGCGGGCTCAAGTCGGGCGAGTCGCACGTGTTCGAGTACATCGTGCGAGGGACGGCGCCGGCCATCGTCGCGTTGGCCTCCGTGTCGTGCGCCGCCAGCGAGGCCGACCACTCGTCGTCTTCGCTGCCCTTCTACGCCGGCCCGTGGTTCTCCTTCTTCAACAAGAACAACAAGAACGAGATACAGAACGAGAACAACAAGAAGGCTAGCGATGAAGTGCCGCCGGCTAAGTCGAACAAGTGCGTGATCAAGGTGGAGCAGCTCGGCCGAGCCCTGCAGGAAGGCGGCAGCTGGACCGATGGCGGGTTCGTCTACCGCACGTACGACCTCAAGATCACCAACCTGGGCCAGCAGCCCTACACCTGGTCCCTCATCAAGGTCCACCTCGCCCCCAACGAAGAGCTCTACGAGGTACGCCCCCCCCCGTTGCATGCACGAATTGAGCACGTCGTTGACTGTGCTCCCCATGTGTGTAGTGGTGGAACATGGTGCGTCCGACCGCGACCGAGCCCGTGCTCAAGGTGGTGACCAACGGCGGTCTGGAGTCGGGTCGCTCGATGACGGCCGGCTACGTCGTGCGCGCGCCCGAGGAGGTCGACGCCGCGTCCGTGGTGGACCCCCAGCTCTCGCTGAGCAAGGTCTCGTGCGTCGGCTCCGAGTCGTTGGCCGACCTGCAGCCCCGCGTGTTCTGCCGGGCCAACGTCAACATCACGGCCCGCGCGGGCTTGAATGATCGCAGCCGCTGGTCGGACGGCGACTACCTCTACCAGGTCTACGACCTCAAGGTGGTCAACATGGGCGGCCGCCTCATCACCGACGCCCGCATCAGCCTGGCCCTTGCGCCCGAGGCCGAGCTGGTTCAGTGGTGGGAGGTCAACCGGCTGGGCGCCTCGTCAAGCGTGTTCCACCCGGGCAACCCGATCCGCGTCGATAGCGCGCTGACGGGGGGCGTCATCGAACGCGTCCCGCTCTCGGCCCTGGGCAACCACCACCCGATCCGGGCTCAGGTCGACTCCATCTCCTGCGTCTGATAGCAGACGTCGATGCTTCTTGCTTCTTCTTCTTCTTTGTAGCTTCTCCTCAGCTCGCGATGTTAATACTGGTGCATATGCGCCCATCTCACACACATAATATAAATATATACATACTGCCGTAAGCTGAGCCCTGGCCGTGGCCGCACGCACACGCACACGCACCAACGCACACGAAAAAGACGCAAAGAAGAACTTCCTCTCCAACATCTTGGGCAAGCTTGAAGACTGCGATGGCATGCGCGAGGGGAGAGAGGGAGGAGGAAAGCATTGGTGTTGTGAACCTTACAGTTCGTAGAGGGAGTCCTGCGCCACGTTGTGCTTCTGCTGCGCCTCCTTGACCTTCATCTGCTTGAACATTTGCTTGGCCCGGTCGCCCAAGTCCCGCTTGACCTTGTACTGCGTGCAGAAGTTGTGCTCAAAGTCGGCCATGTTCTCCTGCAGGTCCTCCAGGCGGTTGAGAAGGTGGTTCTTGTTCATCGCCCCGACTGCAAAGCGAAGACAACAAGAGAGACAGAGAATCGAATCAGTCCTGTCTCACGCACAAGCCGAAAGGGCGACATGGAGGACGTACGATCATCAGGGACGGCGCCGTGGTCCTTGGCGGCCTTTTGCTCTTCCTCGAGCTTCTTCCTGAGCACCGAGTGGTAGAGGGCCATCTCGCGCATGAGGGCCGTCATCTTCTGGTGGAACTTCGTCGCTTCGTCCATGTCCTGCATTATTGACAACAGTGGTGGACAGTGAGGTTTGCAGCAAACTTCGCAAGTTTGTCGAGCCAAGGCCAGTGCGGGGTGGAGTCCGTACATGTCCCTTGACGCTGTTGACTTCGCCCAGCAGGCCGTACATCCTCTCTTCAAACACGTTGAGCTGATCCTCGGCATAGAGCGTGCGGAAACGCTTCATCTGTCGTGCAACACGGGAGACACGGGATGTGAGCACACACGCCGAACGATGTAGGTGCCAGTGAATGAGGGAGGGGAGGTGTACGAGGTCGTAGTTCTCCTGAATGTACGTGAGGATGTTGTTAAGGCGCTGGGAGACGGCTTCGGCGTCGTTCCTTCTCGCAAACTGTGCCACCAACGCTTCCTGTGTGTGTGTGTGTGTGTGGTCAGAGAACGGTGGGGTGTGCGGAAAATATGCGAGAAGGCGGTGTGGGCGCACCTGGTCGACTTTGATCTTGTTGATCAGTCCCTTCATCTTCTTTTCGGTTTCAGTGAGCTGGTCGGGTCGCTCCACGGCCAGCACGACCAGCTTCTCTGCCTTCTTCTCGTACGACTGAATCCTTTCACCAAGATCCTTCTCACGCTTGGCTACACGCGCGCCGCATAGAGCAGGGTCAGCACCTGCCACCCTCACAAGCTTTTGGGCAAGAAAGAGAGAGAGAGACGCACTGCCAGAGTGGACGGGCTGGCCAATCGTAGCCCGCGCGCTGCTGTCAGAAAAGGCGGGAGGCGCCGAAGCAGCGGCATAGAGGCCCGCAGAGGGCGAAGGCGAGGGCATGACCGGAGGGAGAGCGTTGCTGTCGACATAGTAGTGCGACGGCTGCTGCTGCTGCTGCTGAAGCGGAGCATTGTGTTGCGGTTCTACGGGGGCGAAGGAAGACGGGGACGATGCGTAAGCGTAGGGAGGCGGCGGCGATGGGGAGCGAGCCTCGGTAAAGGGAGAAGATGACGACGACGAAGAGGCGGCCACGGCGTACTTGCCGGCTGTTGCATACGCGGTGGACTGCGACTCGACGACGGGAAGCGAGGCCATGGACGACGTGGTGGTAGTCGAGGTCGAAGAAGAGGAGTGAGCGGGGGAGGAAGTCAGGAACGAAGCGGTGGAGAGCGGTGAGCCCACGCTGCTGCTGGGGATCGGCGCAGCTGCGAAAGAGTCAGCGGGATAGGCCGAGTTGAAGGTCACCGAAGCGGTGAACGGATCGTCGTAGGAGCCGTAGGAGGACGAGAGCGCCGCCGGCGGTGCGGTGCTGCCCTGTTCCTCCTCGTCGCGTTGCTGCTGCTCCTCGGCGAGTTGCGAGGGGGAGGAAAGGCGCAGCGGCGACTGCTGCTGCTCCATGATGACCTTGGGCTCTTCCTGAGGCGCCGAAGAGAGCGAGAGACGGGCAGTACCCACCGATAGGGCGCCAACCCTCAGCGGCAGCGGGGAGAACGACGAGGACACGTTCAACGAGGGCGACAGCGCGGCGGTCGAGGTGGTCGTGGTCGAAGAAGTACGGAGAACGGGCGACGGCGGCTGCTGCGTGGTGCTGGCCGAGGAGGCAGCGCCGGACGACGAGAAGGGCGATGACGTAGCACCGTACGGCGATGGGCTCGGAGCCGCGGAGATACCGGGATAGGCCAGAGCCGACGACGAAGTGGAAGACTGCTGCTGTTGCTGCTGCTGAGCGTCTAATGGCACCGGCGCGGGTCCCTGCACGGCGATGGGCTGGTAGAAGGCCCCGAATCCGGACATCGGCGGGTAGTTACCGCTGGTGGAAGGCATGAGCACACCACTGCCGGCCGCTCCCATCATGTTGCCGCTGAGCGGCGGTTGAGGATAGCCAGGCGTTATCATGGGATAACCGGGCGCGCCCGGCATGGAGGGGATGAGGTGGTGCTGTTGCTGAGGCGGCATGGCGTTGAACGGCTGGGGCACTCCGCCGCCGGTGGAGCCGGGCGGTTGCATGGCGTAGGAGGGCGGGTAGTAGTAGGAAGGCGGCGGGTACATCGCACCGGGCGGCATTTGCAGCTGCGGCGGCGCCTGGAGGTGATAGGGTACGGCCGACGGAGCCGGTGCGGGCCCGCTGAGATCGATGAGTAGATCTTCCGTAACCGTGTCCTAGAGTCACCGCAAGCATACGATCATGTGAGCCCAAGGGAGAGAAGTGGATTCCTGCCAGAAGGGCTGGGGAAAACGCACACTGCTGGTTTTGGGGGTGGCGCGTGCGCCAGCGGTATCGGCCTGCGTCTTTGGTGAGAGCTCGAGAAGCAGGCTCTCTTCGACATGGTTGGCCCATTCCAACGCCAGTTTGATCTTGTCGTTGGAAAACTCCAGCCACGTGTGGAGCACGGCCAACGCCCTTACGTTGGGGTCCGCCAGCAGCTGTGTTTCCAGAAGACGCCGCTCTCCCTCAAGTACCATACCTGTACACGCATACCGGCGTGAGGCCGGCTGGTCCATGTCAACACAAGGAGATAGCGGTTGAGGCGTACAAGCGGTGTTGATCTTCCCCCGCTCGTCCTCGAGCATGTGGAGCTTGATGTCGATGTCCTTGCCCTTCATTTTCCTCTTCAGTCTCCAGAGGTAATCGATGTTGACCTTCATCTCGTTGACGAGAGGCGCTGAGATAAAAAGAGAAGGTTATAAAACGTTGTAGGGAGCTTGCCTCTAGTGTGAGCGGAGCTGTACCCACGAAACACTCTTCGCCGTTTTGCAGGGCAATCACTTCTGGGACCTTGGTGTTGGGTGGGAAGTTGGGCAAAAGGAATGAATCCTCAGCCACATCGTCATACGACTCCATGCTGTATAGATCACAATAAACCCTCACTGTTAGCCCACGGTCGGCGTCGGCCTCTTAGCCTTTGGCCCTTACCTGGGAGATGGTGCAGGCGACACAAGGCTCCTCGCCTGGTTCTGTGATACGAACTGCTGTCTGGCCTGCTCACCCTTCTCGGCCTGTGTAGGATCCAACGGATGAGCGAAACGAACGGTTATTGATGCGGGTTGTTGTGGCGTGCCTGTCCCGTAGGGTCCAGAAAGTTCTTTAGCTCCTTGCAGTGAAAGCGCGAGTCGCTAAGCAAGCCCTGGATGCGGTGATGGTGCCCGGGCGTGCAACAGGAGGAGATGAGCCAGGTTCAGTTGGAAGGAGGAGGGCGAAAAGAGAGGCCTGCGCACCTGGACAAAGGTCTCGAGTCCGTGCCGCCGGTCGTCGAGGAACTCAGGGCCGTGCGTGCCGAACAGAGTATAAGACTTGGGCGGAAACGAGGGAAGCCGCAAGTGCGGGAAGCGTCTCTCCATCTACAAGCGCGCCACCACCGAAGTGTGAGCAAAAACTTTGAAGATCTAGAACTTGATGCAAGCGGCCATTTGTTGTGTGTGACGATGAGATCTTCCGTGGAAGGTTGTTGGTGGGAACCTTGATCTTGAAGTCGTGCAGGGCTGAGTAGCGGTAGGGCGCCACCCAAGACATAAAGTCATTCCTCACAGCAAGATTGTAGTACTGCACAAAAACATCGACGAGATGGGTAAAGATAACCGACGTGCGTACAAATGCGCGAGGTGCTTGCGCGTACCGAAGTCCCATCTGGTTTAGTATCAACTGTGGGGATGGAGACCTGCCATTTGTCCAAACCTTTTACGCTCATATCGGTGAAGATGTGGGGCTGCACGAAACGTCCACCCACTCTACTATCTATTGCGCCACCTGTGTCTCGGCGCGTCGCAGGCGAATACGTCCCTGGCGCTGGATAGCCAGGGTAAGATGATCTGATGTCCATCCGCCGCGTCGACTGTGCAGAGAAATGAAAATTTTCCCTTGCCCGTTCCCTTCTCGAATCTTCCCTCTCTTCTTCCACCAGAAGGGCAGGAACCTCCACCTACTTGCTTGAACGTGGTTTAGCTGCTCGGCCAACGAGATCGTGGGACCGAACTCTTGTTGATGTTTGTCTTGTCCATCAACACAGCCCCAAGGGCCAGTATGTGCATCCGTCTCTTCTCTTCTCTCTCCTTCGCGTTCCTCCGTAGCAACAAGAACACTTCTTCTTGACACCTCATTCTCTCTCTCTCTCTCCTGTTCCTTCCTTTACTTCGATTGTTCTGCTGGCGTCATCGATCCGGGCTGCAGGAGACCTTCGTTGCCCTTCCAGGCGAGCTCTGGCGGTACCAGCGAGATGTTACCACCGTTGTTCTGGGCTGCTCAGGGACGGACAGGGAAAGTGAGCGTTAGCACTCACAAGCCTACGCTACGTGGTGTGAGCGTGTGCGTGTGCGTGTGTGCGGTGCAATGTACCTGATGCGACGTGCTTCGTAATCTCTTCCCACGTCATCGAGATTTGAGTACCGTTCGCTGAGGGTGAAGAAGAGGAGCAGGTGAGCAACGAACAACGTCATGGTAACACAACAGAAGGGATTCGGGGTGCGTACGCCAAGCCATCGGGATGGTCAGCTGTGGCGTGTACTGCGGCTGCGGTGGCATATGGAGGCCTCCGTGTTGCGCTGCCATACCCTGTCCCAGGTTGACGGCGCTCATGTATTGAAGTTGAGACGACAGAGGAGAGGCAAAAGTCGGAACGGATGACGGAGCAACACCGCCTGCAACGACAAAGTGAACGGAAGGGAAAAGGTTACAAGAGAACGACGAGATGAACGACGGTCGAAGAGGAGCAGCAACATACCGAGAGCAGGAGATGAGGAGGGAGAAGGTGAAGAGTCGGCGGAGAGAGGAGTGACCGTAGCGTTGGTCTTGGCGCGATTCGACGATCGCTTCTTTCGTGGCACGTCCATGCACGTCGATTCAAGTCCATTCCGTACGCACTTGGTGCATGGCCGGAAGGCATCGCATCCTGTCAAGAGACACACACGTCGAAAGGAGCGCCTGCGGTAAGTGGGCAGATCGATAACGCATAGAACAGAACCAAACCGTCCGCCAAAAGGAGTTTCGTGCTGACTACGGAGTTGATGCATAAACCGAATCAAAATAGAAAATAGAAAAATAAAAAAGATGATCTCGAGATCATGAGGTCTGCGGTACCGGTCTTCCGTTTTCGGCAGTTGAGGCAGGCGCTCTTGACCTGCTTTCGCTTGGGCCGGGCCTTTACCTGCTGCGCGTCCTCGATGCCGCCGTTGACGAGGTGTGCTGGCATGCCTCCTCCCGCGACGTTGCCGCCGTTGACGAGGTGGGCCGGCATGGCTCCTCCGCCTCCTCCGTTGCCGATGCCGCTGCCACCGCCGTTGACGAGGTGGGCCGGCAGGCCGACGACGCCCATGCCCCCCGCGACGCTGCCCGGGGGCGGCAGTGGCGGTAGAGTCTGGTAGGCGAACGGGAACGGGCCATGCAGCTGGTGCTGCAGCTGCTGCTGGATATGGTGCTGCAGGGCATGGGCCTGGGCCACGGACGAGCTGGCCGAGTTGATGGCCTGCAGCTGGTCATTGCTCAAACCCCCGTAGGCCCCGTGCTGCAAATCGGCGACTTGATGATGGTGCGCCTCGGCGGCGGCTTCCTCTGCGCTCTGGTGATGGTGGTGGTGGTGATGATGATGTTCGAGGTGCTGCTGTGTGTGCTCTTCTTCATCGTCTCCGTGGTGGTGATGCTCGTGGCCGTGATCGTGATGGTGCAGGTGCTCGTGCTGATGATCGTGATGGTGGTGTTGTTCGAGATTGTGGTCGTGCCCGTCGTGTTCGTGATGGATGAGCCCATCGCCATTATCCTCCACTTTCGCACTCAAGCTCGCATTAGCGTTGCTCGATTCGTTCGCATCTAATTGCTTCCCGACCCCGTCCATTTTTCAAATCTATCCGATTTTACGGATCTCAGCTCTGCCGTTCCCTCGATCGCTACTACGGAAACAAACACACCGAGATTGACGAATTACCTTCCTAAATGCTGATGAAATGTGTAGCGATGCGAGCCGAAATGTTGTAACGTATAGGTCGGAGAACCGGCTTTGTTCGACTCCGTACTCCGCACCGGACAACTCGAAAACTAGAAAAGTCCGTCACGGAGTGGAGACAATTCGGAGCTTTGACGGGGTTGGCCAACCGAAAGCAACGTTGATTTCGATTGGCGCGTGCTTCTGATGGAGAAAAGAAAGAGAAAAAAAAGTGAAATGCGCGGTCACGGCGAGACCAAGGGACCTTGGTGAGGCCGCGATCAGCGCGAGCACCAGGAGACTCGCAGACGTGGTCACCGGCTCGCGTCGCTGCCCACTTCATCAGCAGTGATAGAAACGGGAGAGGGTACAGGCGAAAAGTACTTTTGCTAAAAAGCGCGGTTGCTGTTCTTTTCTCCCGAGTTTTCTTCTCCCCAAACGAGGGAGCACAAAGTCGTTGGGAGGACAGTAGACTACTGCCACTACCTCTCGCGGACGGCATGTTGAGACGCGAACTGTTCCCGCATGAAGGACGGCAGGATGCCCCCTCCTCCGTCTCTTACGAGGCGGTTGTCGAGCTCGCCCCAGGCGAGCCATCCGACGATGAGCAACTGGAGCGCGAATTTCTCGAATCTGCTCCTCCCATGGACGAGCTGCAATGGGGCGGTACGACCTTGCACCTCTTACTTTTACTGCGAAGGAGACCGTCTTCATCATTATTTTTAATTCATTTTTAACGATTTGGGCAGAGGTGCTTCAGCTGCGGCAGCTCGTGGAGAAGCACGGCATCCCCTTTGAGCCTGTAGAGAAAGCCCTGCAGGTTTGATCTGAACCTTTTCTATTTTTTAACCTAAAATCGAAATATTACTGATTTAATGTTGATAATAATATTCCTTTGGCCAGGCCAAGAGTCTGCCCGTGAGCCAGCATGCGCTGGTGCAACTCACGGAAGAGGACCTGAAGAAACAGAAGGACCTCAAGATGAAGCCACGCAAGCAACTCCTCAACCTCATCAACACGCTGCAGGAGGATGGTATGGGCCTGGCCCACACTCAACACCTGGCTGCCGATTCATCGGACTCTCACCGACCACCATCTCCACACTGCGTGCGGTGTCGTATATCCGTTTTCTATCAGAGAGCGCGCAGTTCGATCTGGCCACATTCTTGCACGCGTGCCTGCACGACATGGAGGATTGCTACGACCTCGCCACCGCCACACAGGCCACGCTTCTCGACGCCGAGATCGTCAAGTTCGATGACCTCATGATGCTCAACATGGGCGATCTGGCCGAGCTCAACCTTAATCCAAAAGTGACCGAACGTTTGGGCATCATGATCCAAATATTCAGCGGTGCGTCTGCTGTCGTTTTGCGTTGATGCGGGAACTGGACCGAACTCACTTCACGGCTTTTCCTATCAAACCTTTGCACGCATGCACGCGCGCAGGCTCGCACCTGACGGAAATGGAGCGATTGCACGCTGCCCTAGCGAAAATGATCGAGGACCGACAGGGCGACCAGATCACGCCCGAGCTGTGGCAGCACTGCGAGGAGAGCGCCCGACTCTACGCCTTTGTGGACCGCATGCTGCACGGATGTCCGCTTCCCGGTGTCGACGCCACGCGCATCCGGCGAATCTCGAACTCGCTCACCTATTTCGTGGATCGCAAGCACCTGTTCTCGTTC
Organism: Acanthamoeba castellanii str. Neff; assembly: GCF_000313135.1. NCBI lineage: Eukaryota > Discosea > Longamoebia > Acanthamoebidae > Acanthamoeba > Acanthamoeba castellanii. The sequence continues at coordinate 1,262,077 of NW_004457442.1, forward strand.
AACGAGAACAACTGGGAGCGGCAACAGCAAGCCGAACAAGAGGTAACCCACCCGCTTGTCCGTCGTCTTCCTTCTTTTTCCACGCTGACTCGAAATGTAACATCCACAGCACGAGATCATATCCCTCTCGGGCGACGGCGTGTTCAGGACATCGCCCTACACGGCCACTCTGCAAACGTCCCTCCAGCAGTGCGCGCTCGATGACAGCTTCACCGTCACGTTCGTTGGGTCGACGCACGCCGGTAAGTCGTTTGTCATCCGGGAGCTCATGAACATCCGCAATCCCCTCAAGTACGTGTGTGTGGTGTGTGGTGTGTGGTGTGTGGTGTGTGGTGTGTGGTGTGTGGTGTGTGGTGTGTGGTGTGTGGTGTGTGGTGTGTGGTGGTGCGGATGTGTGTCATGGGTGCGTCCTCCGACTAACACCACACTGGTGGCCTCTTGTCAGACCACCCACGATTGGTCGACCGGCCTACCTGGAGAAAGAAGGCGGCGGCACCAGTCTCAACGCCTGCTGCTACTTCGAACGCCTGAAGGACACCGTCCTGCAAGACCAAATCTGTAAATTTGTAGACATGGAGGTACGATCGCACCATGACACAGGATACACGCGTGCGCACACCTACTCATCGGTGGCCACAGGGGTATAATGCGGCGGGAGGACGCGCGAGGCGTCACGGCGCTGCGGCGGCTGTGGCAGCGGCACAAGACCTGTTCACGAAAAAGAGAGAGGAGTCGGTGGAGCAGCAGCTGCCTCGGCTGGCCTACCTGCTCAGCGACGTCATCATATTCGTCGACGTCGTCGACGCAGCCAACAAAGACGTACGTCTTCGCTATCTTCTCTCTCTCGCAAAACGCAACACGCATGCCCGGGATTAAGCTCACCGCATCGCATGCGCAGTATTTTGATCGCGTGTACCAGTTTGCATTTTCTGCGGTGGACCGCATCGCCTCTGCGCCCAAGCCGTCCCTCATCATCCTCCAAAACAAATGCGGCCAGAGCTCCCAGCTCAATGTCGATGTACGCATCACCTTCTCCTGCATCGTTGTGCGTCGTGCCCGCTCAGAACATTGACACATTTAATGTGTCGTGTGTGTGTGTGCTGGCGTGCAGTTGGCAACGGAGCGATTCTGGAACGAGCACGATCCGCACAGAACGTTGAGCAACGTCTACCAGGACTTGCGGTGGGTCTCCGTGCCCGACTTCACCGACCCCAACTTCTTTCCGCAGATGCAGAAGCTCAGGGTTCGTCCCTCTTTCTGGCGCTTGTCCCTCTCTCCTCACTGCCGACCGCCATCGACTCAATCACCGTGCACGTCGCACACACATGCACTCTGTAGGAGGAGCTGGCGACGATGCTGAACGCGCAGAAGGAGCGGCGAGTGGTGAAGCTCACCAACGAGCTGTGGCGCGCGATGCAGCACTACGTTGTCGACAATTTTGGATCCAACCACTTCTCGGTGGGCGCCTTCCTCGCGCAGCACTTCAAGTCCGGCTCGCCCATGGCCGACCACGTCTTCTCGCGGTTCATGCGCCAATACGAGCGGCACAGCGCTCTCAACTACCCCGCCAAGCGCAGCCCACAATTCAAGTACGCTAATGCATTCTCACACATTCCACACGACCGTTCCCCTTCTCATCGCACACACGCAACACAACACAGGAAATTCTGCGTTGAAGCGGTGCATTTTTTGGCGGCGCTCTGGGTGTGGACCAACAAGACCGAGGAGAACGGGGAGCCCCGCCTCCCTCCGATAGAGGGTATGTACGCATGACCGTGTGCGGTCGTAAGTCGTCTCCTTGATGATTGTGAGAATTACTTATCGCGTATGTTGTGTGCATCACAACAGGAACGACCGACACAGCGGAGGCCCAGAGGAAAGATCGGTTGACCAAGACCCATGTACGTGCTCTTTTCATTGCTAGTCACCGAAGTCTCCCCCCCCCCCGGTCTCGACCTGGTCGCTTACCGCGCGGCACGCGGCGCGCAGGACAAATCTATCGCTCTGAAAGCGGATTGGATTCTGGACAATCTGCTGTCGTCGCTACAGAAATCGTGGCCGTGCGACGCCCTCTGTGACTTTGGCACCAACTCAGGCGAGGGCGACATTTACTGCACCCAGACCCTTCTTTCCGGCCACACCGCCCACCGCAGCCCCCTCAAGGTTGACATCATCACCCAGGGCGGTACGGCGCCTCCCTCCACGTGCGGTGTGCGCGGTGTGTGCGCGGTGTGCGCTCACTTTTCTGGTCGTTTGGGCTGCAAGGTTGGTGGCTGCGCTTCAAGTCCTTCTTCACGCGGGGCGTGCCAGCCGTGTGGCCCGGCGAGTACCTAAAGGCCAAGGTGGGCATCACCCACGAACGGCTGTGCGAGGAGTTCCACGTCGCCCTCTTCTCCTTCCAGCAGGTTCGGCACTTCCCCCCCCCCCCAAACACACCCAGTGATCGCTTTCTTTCTTTTCTCTTTTCGGCGTCAGCAGTCTGACCCTTTCTCTTTTCCCTTCTTTCCAGATGGGCGTTGTCGATTTGTTGGACTGTCTCCACCGGTTCGTCGACCTCCAGCCCACTTCGGCCTCCAACTGCGCTCTCTGCGGGGTACTACTGCCATCCCGCCCCGCTGCCGTGGCTTGTTTGAACTGGTTGCTGATCTGGGCTCATGGTGATGGTAGATCCGTCCGTGCACAGTGTGCTTCAACTCGTGCGGCCACGCCGTGTGTCAGCCGTGCGGCCAGCGCCTGCTGGACATCTCCATGAAGTGCTTCTTCTGCAATCAGCCTTTCACGCGCCTCTTCCGCTACGTACGTCCATGTCTTCATATCTCCTACGACAACGTCGCACACGCACCACCGCACACGCACACGGATCATTCACAGTCACTATCTGTGTACAGCACCTGTTCACGCGGGAGTACGTACGCGCATCGATCAAGAAGAACGACACGCAGAAGTACAACGTCCGCTTCCTCTCGCCCGTCTTCGAGCCCTACCACCGCCAAAGCGACCAATTCGAAATGTACCAACAATTCCCCATATTGTTATCATTGTTAGTATTTACAGGTCTTATCGTTGGGCGGTAGAAAACTCGACCCATGACGCTCAAGTCCGAGTAGGCCCCAACGATAAGACATATTAGCCTTATTTGAAATCTCCTATTTGTTATTGGGTGTTTTTATTTGATTAGAGTGTTGCATTTTCAAAACAACCAGACTCAATGGAACGCCTTTTGGGCGGTATTTGTGCGCCACAGTCAGCGGGCGGCCAACCTGGTGTACTGCCTGAAGCAGCACGACCTGACCGTGATCGCGGAGATCCAGATCCCCAAGAACAACACGGTCATCGTGCACCTCTCCGAGGAGCTGCAGTACCGGCTGGGCTCGCAGCTCAACGAAGGCCGCCTGTTCACCCGAGTACGTCCTCTCTCTCTCTCTCTCTCTTTCGATTTCAATCCCTCTCCCTCTTCCTCTCTTCCTCTCTTCCTCTCTCCCTCCCTCTCTCTCTCGATGTCGCGTTTGCGTGTGCGTTGCGTGTGTTTTCATGCTCATGACCCACTGCTCGCAGACCGCAGCGTACATTGAGTACCGCCATCCGATCAGCCTCCACCTGTGGGCGGCGTTGATGCACTACCAAGCCACCGAAGACCGGCTCGATGACATCATCGTGGATCAGGTCCACCACCACCCATTGTTTGTTTATCTATCTATCTTTTATTAATCTCAACTGCTCAGATTTCCAGCAAATACGACGGGCAGGAGCTCTCCTCGACGATCATCGCCTGTCTCTTCCTCTACCGCCTCACCAGTCACCTCTGGGACCTCTATGTACGACTGTCGTGTGTCGTGTGTCGTGTGTCGTGTGTCGTGTGTCGTGTGTCGTGTGTCGTGTGGTGTCGTGTGTCGTGTCGTGTGTCGTGTCATGGGCTCTAGTTTGATCAGCGAGCGTACGTGCAGGAGGAGGCTGATGAGGAGAAGAAGGGTCCGGCAGGCTGGGACATCGCCGGCGGGCTCAAGACCCATCTCGAGTGGGTGCTGGACATGGCCGGCATGTTCCTCTTCCCCCGAAAGAAGAGCGGCGGCGACGACGCCGCCACGCCGGCCCTCTCCATCTTCTCCCGCTTGCTGACCCAGGCGCCCACCCTCAAGTTCGTGGCGACGGTCATCAGTGACATCGTCGCCTGGGACGCCTTCCGGGACCTCAACGAATGCGGACCCAGCTTCTGCCTGGCGCTCCTCTTCCGCTTCCTCCTCACCCAGAACCTCAAGGACCAGAAGCGCGAGGCGGCCCTGCCCACCGTCGACGAGTGGTTCCACAACCGCGTCGCCTTCCTGCGGCGCCTCCACTCCCCCGCTACGGCCACCGCCGTCGGGTAAATCCCCCCCCCCCGGGTCAACGTTGCGTGCGCTCGGAGCTAAAAAAAGGTGGTCGTGCAGGGCGCAGATGACGTCGCTCTCGCTGTCATCGGGATCGTCGCCGGTGCCGTCGCCCTCGTCGTCGTTCGGCGCGCTGCCCCCGTTCCGCATGTCCGTGCCCACCGCCATCCCCAACACGCCCTCGCCCACGCCCTCCCGGTCCACTCCCACGTCGCCCCGCGGACACAGCAGCCACGGCCACGGCATGCCGTCGTCCCTGGCCACCGCCCACTCCTACTACGCCCCCTCGGCCTCATCGCCCTATCCTATCTATTTTGCCTCCAGTAGTACGTCGTGTCGTGTGTGTGTCGTGTGTGTCGTGTCGCTCACGAGTGGGATGGTGGTGGAGCAGGCGGTTCGGTGCCGACGCGGCCAGGGTTTGCTTCGCCGTTCAAGGCGCCTCCGCCATCGCCGTCGACTTCGCTGGGTTCGTCGGGGTCGTCTTCGTCCTCCACCCCGGGCAGTTCGTATTCCTCGCTGCCCTCTACACCCTCCTCGTCGAGCGAAATGATGGCCGTTCCGGCCGTCGATCTCAAACTGTGGATACTGGTCACCGATTGGATTGCCCGCTCGCTCTGCACCAAGACCTGGTACACACACGACACACACGACACACACGACACACGACACACACGACACACACGCACACATGCACACGGACTAACTGAGCGTTTCCTGCAGGTACCAGTATATAGGGTTGATCGGTGCGGTCGAGTGGGTCTACAGCACGCTGCCCAATGCCGAAATCGCACAGATGGTGGAGCGCATCCACGAGCAGGCCAGCAAGGAGGCCATGCTTTCCACCACCTCGCCCATTGCCCTGTGCCAGGTACCTTGCCCGCACACGCACACACGCACGCAGCAGCTGACATGCGCACACGCCACCAGGACCAGTGGCGAATCTTGAAGAGCGTGGTCATCGACAAGTACCTCGCCGCGCGGTCGGCCAGCCACGCGCGACGAAGAGCGGCCGCGGGAGGCGAAGGCGAGAAGCAGACCAACAGCGGCGTGTCTGGCAGCAGCGCGGCGGCCTCCAACAAGGACCCGTCCGCCACGCCGACCACCCATCCACGAGACAGCTCCGACGACGAAGGCGAGTTCTTCGGCAAGCTCTACTAGAGTGGAGCCCTCGGCCTTTCCTGCACCCCCACGCCCTCGTTATTATTTTACACTAAATATTCTGTATTATTCCTTTTCTAAAACAATTTTTGAGGTCCACCGTGGTGGTGAGGACCTCTGGGTCCGCCAGAACCGCCACCACCAAGCGTCATGTCGAGTCAAGGAGCTTCCCCGTCATCTGCCTTGCGATCTTCCTCGTCGCCAGCTTCTCCGGCTCCGCGCAGACGATGTGCACGGCAGGCGGCCCGGCCAATGGCGAGCCCTACACCTGCGCCAATGACGGCACCTTCATCGATCTGCGCGCAAGTGGATCGTGTGGAGATGCTCCAGCATGCCATCCCCCTCGGCAGCCGCGCCATCATCCCCTTGGCCCAGCACCTGGCCAACGGCGGGGCCGAGCGAGGCACTGCGCTTCAAGCAGGTCGTGCCGCACGAGTGCGAGCAGGCCATCGAGAATCTGGTGTCGCTGACGATCAACTTCTCCAACGACGCCATGCGCATGTCTTGGCTACTGCGAACCATCCGGTGCCGGCTGGAGTGCGTCTACCTCATCGACGGACCGGCCCTGAGCAAGCACCACTGCGTGGAGGACACGGCGGCGCTCAACTTCATCACAGGGTGCCTGGAACAACTGTGCCACATGCTGGACGAAACCGTGTTCTCACCACAGCAGCTCTTGGACTGCAGACCCATAGGCCCGTTCCGGAACCCGTGTGCGGGGGGGGGCTATCTCTATCCTACACTGAATGTGATCTGATGAGATGATGACACTGGCCTCTCTACTGCTAGCGGCAAAGCGGATGCCTCGGAGTACAGGACCGCGCTCAAGCCCGCCGCCCTTCGGGCACTGTAGTGCCGCCAACCGGATGGACGTGTATGACCCGACGGACTCTCTCTTTTGACCCAGGGGCTCGCTGCTGACCCTCCGTGTCTCCTCCACCAGATGATCACGCGGGGCACACCTCAAGAGCAACACACCAACAACAAGGCTGTGGCCAACAGCAGCGGCTGCGACTGCATAACTTTTGGGTCTTTTATTATTAAAGGTGGTGGCACCTCCTCCTACTCATCCAAGTTGGGGGACACGAACTGCATGGTGCCATCTCGCCAACCCACGGCGGGATACCTGTTAACAGGAAGAACAAGAAGACGAACCGGTCAGGAAAGCTGGCGGGGAGCGGCCAAAAAAAAAAAAAAAATAGCGGGAAGAAAGACGGATGGGGGGGTACAGCTTGACGCCGGCGGGAAGGTTGGTGAAGGCATCGCCGAGCGTCTTGCCGTTCTTGTAGTAGGTGAGCTTCAACTCGACCATGTCGAGCACCAGCCCGATTACGTCCCCTCGCCCAAACGCCTCGCCTGCAGGCGCCCCAGATTTAAGCACGCAAGTCAGAGACGAGGCCATCACTGCAATTCGTGGTACATGAGATTATGAGAGCGCGCACGCACCGAATGATCGGTTGCTGCTGCCCGAGCCGCTGCTCGCGTAGGCCGTGTTGTTGACCGACCATGAGTTGGCATCGGCGCCCAGGTAATTATCCAACTGGGTAAGTTCCTTGCGCGCCACCCCGATGTAGGCCTCATCGCCGTTGACCTTGATCGCCCACGCGTGTCGCCCCGAGCTACGGACACGCGAACATGCACCGCCAACCCAGTGAGCAAAGGCACTGCCAAGCCGGTGGTGGTGGTGGTGGTTGGGCGGTGGTTACCTGTATCCCTCCTTGGCCATAGCGAGGCAGTACCAGTAGGCCTGCGACTTTGACACGGTCTTGCCATCGGCACTCACCTGCGTTGTCAGGTGTGTGTCGTGTCGTGTCGTGTCGTGTGAGTGAAACGAACTGTAATGGACCAGCTCACAATTGGGCAGACGAAACACGCCAAAGGTCGCACGTACCGTGACGTGCTGGCCGTGCCACGAGGGATCCCACACGGCCACGGTTTCGTAGCGCCGGCCCCTGAGTCGCGGATTGTTCTTCACGTCCGGCGTGTACACGTCCATGCCCATCAGCGCCTTGTGTCGGTAGGCCTAGACCGCATGACCAACGACACACCGCACACATGCCGCACACGCACACACCACACGACGTACGCGTTAGCGGGGAGGCAGTAAGGAGACCGAGAGAAGTAGAAGAAGTAGAACCTCGGTGATGTAGGAGAGGGGCACCAGCGTGCCCTCTTCCTCGATGGCCGCCAGGTGCTTAACCGACATGAGCGGGAAGCGGATGTGCGGCAGCAGCGGGGCCATGGCGTCGCGCAGCTTGAGGGTGTAGTCCTTGTCGAACTTCCAATCGGGGATCTCCACCTCCATCTCGGTCTCTGCGCACAACCCAGCGATTCAGCTCCAAGTGTGCGTGCGTGTGTGCGCTGAGCTCACACCAGAGGCGTGTGCCGTCGTGTGTGTGCTGTCGCGTGTGCGTGTGCGGTTGTGTGTGCGATGGGCGCGGCGGTGGTACCTGCGCCGGCCTCGGCGGCGACGTCAGGAAAGCTCCACTCTTCGCCTGCGGCCAGGGTCACCTGCCTGTGGATGTCGAACGAACGCACCCGGACGCACATGTCAGCCGCGCTGGTGCCTTTGTGGGGGAATACACGGGCGAGAAGAGAATGTGTGCGTGCGTGCGTGTGTGTGTGTGTACCTGTCCGCCCACACACCGACCAGGATGTAGAGCATGAACTCGCTTCCCATCGCCAACTCGTCGTTCTTCAGCAGCTTCTTCAGAGCTGAAACACAAGAATATACCGTTAAAATTGGTATTATAATTTATTTTTATATAAATAAATTATAATAAAATATGAAGGTTGAAAGGTACCTTTGGCAGAGAGCTCGAAGATGGACTGCCTGGCGTCCGAGGCCAGCACCTCGGCCAAGTGGGAGCACAGGAACTGGAAGCAGAGGTCTTTGGCCTTGGCCACCTCTCGTGACCTGGTCTCGCTGGCGGCGTAAAGGTCGACGTAGCGTTGATAGAGCCCGACGACGTTGGCGTGCGTGAGAAGGGTGCCGTCGGGCAGAGCAGAGTCCTTGCCCTTTTTGGTGAGCAGAGTCGAGACAAATGACGCGCCGTGTTGGGAGGTGAGGAAGGCGCTGGTCATCGTGCCCTTGGATGAAGCGGGCGCAGATCCTCCATTTCCCATTTTTCTTTGTCAGTTCTACACCGTGCCAAGGCTTGGCCTTGTGGTGTTGATTTGTTTGGTAAATCGGAATGTAATCCTATTGCGTTCAATGATGCGATTTACCGCTACATCACTTCGGCGAAGCGCCACGTCGCCAGGTTGTGATTTTCATTTTGTCTGTTGTTTGCGTTTGCGAAACACTTGACACAAATTTCAAAAGTAGGGCATGATCGCGGGAATGCAAACTATCTCGGGCGTTGCTTGGCAGCGGAGAAAGAACAGAAGCCAGATCTGCAGGTTCGCGACGGGGGGGCTTTCTCATTCACAGCATCGATCAGCCTTCGGCAGGACTTCATACAATTCATCAAGGTTTGCGCCCCCTGCAGTTATTAGTTTGCCAATTGCATCCTAATTGCTTGCACAATTATTTCTAGGGCAAATCAAAGCGTGAATGGAAATGTCGTCCTGGAAGCGGGGCTATGAGCAAATCCCTGATGTGCGCGGCATGGAGAAGGAGCTGGGCGAATCACGCAAGCACACGAGCCCGCTCTGGAAATACCTGGCCATCGGTGCCATCCCCATTCTCGTGTGCGGCGTGCTGGCGCTGGCCGTCTTTGCCGGCCTGCTCTCGCTCGGCCTCGTCATTCTGCACGATCGATGCCCGCCGGCTGAGATCCCCGTCGCCCGCACCTACGTCGTCGATCTCGACCTGGCCGCCCACAACTGGACCAGCCGAGCTGCCGCCGTGACCTCGCTCAACAGCTACCTCCAGACCGTGGCCGCCAACAAGACCCTTGTCTACGCCAACGCCTACAATCCGCTGCTGGTACGGTTCGTGCACACCTCGAAGGAACTCTACACCCGCATCTTCAACGAGGTCTACTACGACACACCCGACAATGTACGCACACACATTGCCCGCGCCCCGTCTCCTTCCTCGATCGCATGGGCGTGCACCCAACCTGACGCTTGTGCGTGTCGTGTCGTGTCGTGTCGTGTCGTGTCGTGTCGTGTCGTGTCGTGTCGTGCGATTGTGGTGCAGGCGATCGCGGCGATGGGAGGATCGCTGCGGGTTCGTTCGTTCATCTCGTCATCGGGCAATGGCCCCGCGATGGCCGGCAAGTCGACGGTGGAGTTCATCTTCCGCAGCGGAGACCAGGTCGTCGCCACCGAATCGGCCATCGATCCTTCGGCCAGCCAAGCCGACGAGGGAAGGGAGCGACTCGAGCAGTGTAATCCTCCTACCTCCCTCCCTTAACGCGCTCGCACGCAACGCAGCGCAACGCAACTCGCTCTTGCAGGGGGCTCATGCCTTATCCACCGCACAGTGTACTCATTCGTGCCGGAGTTGACCACCTCCGTGGCTCACTACGAGCACCACGTTGAAGTCAGCAATGTCGTCTACCAGGTTCGTGGCTTTGACCTTTACAAACTCGAGTCTTGAGTTCTCCCTTCTACTGCTACTTACCGCCCGTTATTTTGATCGTCGATGCGCAGTACGTGCCGAAGTCGATCAGCGACATCCGACTCCTGTTCGATCGCGTCGACACCGTGCTGGCCCATGTGTCCAGCGCCACCGTCCTCAACGTACACTCCCCACTCCTCCCTGTCGCCAACAATGGCATCACAATACCCGAAGAGGAATTGGGGGGGGGGGAGAGAGAGAGAGATTGTGAATTAACCGGTCCATCGCTTGTCGTCGGCCACGACCAGATGACGACCAACAACTGGCTGTGGGAGGATTTCTACTTTGATGACGGCATCGGACCTACGGATGCGCTCTACCCGCAGGCTTTAACCACCAACCTCCGGCTCACCTACGCGACGCAGGCCGATGCCCAAGCCGGCACCTCCCCCAGTACGCACCACCGCCGCCCAACAACCCAACAACCCGACACGCACCGCACACGCACCAGCGCGCACACGCACACGATCAACGTTCACTCACCCGCGCGCCGCGCGCATGCCATGACAGGCGATGGCGCGTTGGCGTTCCGGATGTGGATGGGCCTCAACGGGTTGGGGCGGTGGGACCACAAGACGATCGACATGGGCATGACCCTCTTCCACACGGTGGCCACCTCGTCGTGGGGCCGTAGGGCCTCACCTTCGCCCTCGACTTCACCCGCGCCCTCACCCGAGCCCAGCCCCGCCGCCTGAGCTCAGCTTCGTCTACTCCCCCCCCCACAAGAAGAAGGTTACACAAGGTGGTGGTTGCTCACCATCAACAGGCCGCCAATGTACATAGACAGTGGTGAGCAACCACCAGTGCACTCGTGTGTAGAAATAAACACAACCCAAACAATGATGGTAAGTTGAACCGAAAAACTTGTTCGTCGGGGACTCTTTACTTGCGGCCGCCCTTCCTGCGACGAGCCTGGGCGCCCTTGCTCTTGCCCTTGGCGGCGGGGCCGTTGAGGGCGGCCTTGGAGATCTCCTCCGAGAGCCGGTTGGGGTCGTAGAAGAGGGATCGCGTGAAGAACGTCGTGAACCCGCCCTTGGGGAGCAGGGCCTGGCGGAGCAGGCCGTCCAGCTGCTGCCTGAGGGCCGTGATCTCCCGCTGCTTCTTGATGCTCTCGTCCTTGGTCTCCTCGTCCTCCGACGACAAACTGCAAGACCGCCGCCCAGCGCACCGAGTCAGTTGCGTGCACGCGTGCGTGGTGGAAGGTGGTGGTGGAGGAGGAGGAGGGTACATGTCGTCGTCGATGTCGATGTCCATCTCCTCGGCGGCCTGCTGGAACCAGTCCTTCTTGGTCTTCTTCTTGCGGACGTCGTGCATGACGGCGTCGAGCTTTCGGGCCAGGTTGACGCGCTTGGCCACGCCCGGCAGCAGACCGCGATCCACCACGAACGGCTCCACCTCACGCCCTGGGATGTGAAGCCAACGAAAAAACAAACAACGACCGCACACAGGGCGTAAGTGCACGCGTGTCGTGCGTCGTGTGCGTTGAGAACACGGTTACCGTTGCGAAGGACGGAGCATATCTGACGGTAGGTCTTCATGTCGTCGGGTCCGACGAGCATCACGCTGAGACCACTCGCCGCAGCGCGGGCCGTACGTCCGCTGCGGTGCACGTACAACTGTTCGGGTTGCGCGCGCATGTCAGCTTTGACCCAAACCCAATTCAAGCTCAATGGGAGGCAGGAAGAAGAAAAGAAGAAGAAAAGAAGAAGAAGGCCAAAGGAGCGGAGGCAGACCTCGGCGGTTCGCGGGAGCTGGTAGTGGATGACGTGGTCGACCAGAGGAATGTCGAGACCACGAGCCGCCACATCGGTGGCGATCAAAATAGATTCAGTCGAGTTACGGAACCTGCCCCGCCACCGCATCATCAACTCCGTATTAACCACACGACACGACACGACACGACGCACAGCACGCGACACACGGTTGCAAGCGTCAAATTACCGTTCGAGGTTCTTCAGACGCTGCCTCTGCTGCATGGAGGCGTGCAGACCCCAGGCGGGCACGTTGAGGAGCCCGAGAATGGGCACGAGGCGGCGGATGCACGAAATCGAGTTACAGAAGACCAGCGTGCGGCCCTTGTGCTGCTGCGCGAAGTAGTAGAGGTAGTAGTCCTGTCACGCAACACACGACACGACACACGACACACGACACGCGCGGTGAGGGCGAATGTCAGCAGCTCCGCTCAAAGCCGTGCGGGTCCTCGAGGGGGCAAACCTTTTCCTCGTTGAGGCACTGGATGACGGCCTCCTCGAGCGTCGAGACGACCACCTTCTTCGTCGTCAGGTCGATCACCTTCTTCTCGCGCTCGAAACCGACCAACTTCGAAACTTGGGCTGCTCAGTCGCAAGCAACCCCCGCACGCGCACACGCACCACCGCACACAACGCGTTGATGGGTCAGTCACCTGGCTCGAATCGAGAACCGTCGGTCTGTGTGGGGGGGGGAGTACCGAGGGCGTTCACGGCGGCCCTGTTGCTGTTGGTGCTGGGCTTGGGTCCGAGCTTGGCTCGACCCTGCGACGCGATCGTGAGCGTGGCCGAAAAGATGAACGTCTGTCGCTTGAACTCCTTGGCGGGCTCCCCCGGCACCGCCTCTTCCTTCTCCTCCTCCTCCGCAGCATCATCGCCGTCTTCATCCTCATCCTCTTCCTCTTTGACCTCCGCTTCGTCGTCCTCGTCTTCCACGACGGGAAGGTTCTCCTCTTCATCATTGTCGTCCTTTTCCTCCTTGACTTCAACATCCTCCTCGTCTTCCTCCTTCTCTTCCTCTTCGGCCTCCTCCCCCTCTTCCTCTCCTTCCTCTTCCTTCACGTCTTCACCGTCCTCGTCATCTTCGGCCTTAACGTCGTCTCGCTCCTCCTCGCCGTTTTGGATTTCCACCTCGGTCGGGGGCAGCACCTTCCTCAGATCCTGCAACGAAGAAAAGACCCGCGTGATAAAACATTATCAGACACACGAACCATGTGTGCGGTGTGTGCGGTGTGTGCGATTGGGCTGTGATGGTACCGGGGTGGAGGGGAGGACGATGAGCTCGCGGCTGGCAGGGTGCTGGATGAGGGTGATGATGGACTTGAGCTCGCGGAAGTGGCCCGTCTCCACCATGCGGTCGGCTTCGTCGATCACCAAAAACTCGAGACCCGTGCAATCGCCCAGGAACGGGTCACCCTGCGCACACACTGGTTAGTGTCGTGTCGTGCCATGTTGCGTGTGTCGTGTTGCGTGTGTCATGTGTGCGGTGCAGACATACCCCGTTGATGAGCTCCCACAGACGACCGGGAGTGGCGACGACGATCTCGGGCTTCTTGGACAGGAGACGGACCTGCTTCTGCGGCGCGAGACCGCCGATGACGGGCACCACGGTGATGGGCGTGTGCTTGGCGATGAGCTTGAGCTGGTCGGAGACCTGGACCGCCAGCTCGCGCGTCGGGGCAAGCAGCAGGGCCTTCAGTCGGCGGTCCTTCTCCACACCGTCCCGCTCCTCCTGCTCGCGCTTCTTGGTGAGCTTGTGCAGGATGGGCAGTCCGTATGCCAGCGTCTTGCCCGAACCCTGCATTGTGTGTGTGTGTGTGTGGTGGTGGTGTGTGTGTTGTCGTTGTTAGATCACGCACTGCACACGCACACGCACGCACGAGATGGTGATATACCGTTTCAGCAACGCCGACGACGTCCTTGTCCTCGCGCAGGGCGGCGGTGAGGGCCTTTTCCTGGATGGGCGTGGGCGAGAAGAACTTGTACTCCTTGATGGCCTCCATGAGCGTCGGGTGGAGGTTGAAGTGCTGCCACGACTTCAGGCGGCCCCACTTCCGCTTCCAGTCCTCCACGCTGGCCGTCGGCACGATCGCCGGCACGTACTCGTTCTCCTTCTTCTCCTTCTCCCTCTGCTGCTGGTTCTTCTTGGCGTTGTTCTTCTTCTTCGTTGCCGTCGCCGTCTTCTTTTCGTCGTTTGTGGTGCCCTGCCCCTCTACGTCCTTGTTCGCGTTTGCCTTCTTGTTCTTGTTCGCCTTCTTGGCGGGAGCGCTGGTGGCCAGAGGCTCCTCGGCCACGGCTTCTTCGTCCGGCTTGGCATCCGTGGAGGCAGCCTCGCCATCGGCGTTGGTCGCGCGCTGCTGCTGCTTCTGCTGCCTGGCGGCCTTCTGCTCGGCGGACTTCCTCCTCTTCTTCGCGCGCTTCGACTCCACCCCTTCAGGTCCGCTCGGGTTTGGCTTCCCCTCCTTTGGCTCGTTCTGACAAAAAAAACAATTATTAAAATAATTGAAATGAAAATCGCGAGATTAGGAAGGAATTGAGAGATTAAATCGATAAATCGTAATAAGAAGAGGTAAAGTTGAGGAGGCGTGTACAGTTGTGGTGGTTTCTTTGCCTCCTCTCTTCCGCTTGTTGCCCTTCTTTGCCTGGTCCTTGGTAGGTGCGGCAGCAGCGGGCTTATTGGGAAGGAGATGAGCGATTTCCGAGGCATCCAGCTCTTCGAAGGTTACTAGACCGGCTTCACCTCGCAGGGCGTCGTCGATCTTGACCGTTCTCCACTTCAGCTCGTCCATACCGGGCACGAAACCTTCTACACCCGCCGCATCGCGCGATCCCTCGAAATCGTCCTTCTTGCCTTTGCCCTTCCCCGCAAGTGACCACCTCCCCGTGGAAGCGCTTCCTCCCTTCCTCTGCTTCGGCATGATCGTGGAATCAATCCTCCTCAATAGCAATGCTTCGATGCTCTCCGTCCGAACCGGAGTGAATCCAAGAGCTGCGATTTTCTCCACTTCTGAACGGAAAAACAGCAGAAATGTAAAAATAAGATTGTGTTTTTATTTTGTTCTCTCATCGCAGATGGAAGACAAGGTGGTTGTGACGTATGGGGACACGACGCTCTATGAATCGGACGTGGCGCTGCTCCGACCAGGGGAGTGGCTCAATGATTCCGTAATCTCCTTTTGGTTCGAGTACTTGCTGCCCATCTTCTGCACATCGCAACACCCTTCCGTCATTGAAATTGTCCTTTGCAGATACTTGGCCAAGGAGCGATTCAAGGACCACCAAGACGACCTGCTCTTCATCGACCCGTCCGCGATGTTCATGATCAACTTCTCCGACGGTAGGGAGTGCTCCTTCTGCTTGTGAACCACTTTTAACGTTGCGCACGGTTTGCCGCAATGTGCAGACATGGAAGAGGTGCGCGAGGCGATGGCAGCGCTGGAGCTGGAGAAGAGGTCCATGATCCTGATGCCCATCAACGACAACGCCAGCATTGATCATGCTGGCGGAACCCACTGGTACCGGCCTCGTACCACGTCCGTCCACCTACTCCAAGTGCACTTCTCACACCAGTCGTTGTGCTCTTGCAGGACGTTGCTTGTGTACACCAAGCGAGATGGAAAGTTCAGGCACTACGACTCCTTTTCGGCGCAGGCCACAGTCTGCACGGCGGCCAAGCGCACGGCCAAAGTGGTACCTATACACACCCATCCGTCTTCCGCCCATGCTCACGCATTGGCCTCGTGACCTGCAGATGCATGCGGTCTTGGGTGGTGCAGGAGAACCCCTCATAGAGGCTGTCCATACCCCACAGCAAGGCAACGGCTCTGGTACTGTGCCTCTCTGACGTCGTGAGTGCTCCATCCAACAGGTTGCATCTCCTCACCCGTGCATGTGAATGTACCAAGATTGTGGAGTGTTCGTGTGTGCAGTGTGTGCGGATGCAGTGGGCGAATTCCTGGGCAAGTTGCCTGCGGGAGGCATGCCCCAGCGGATCGGCTCAAACACCGGCGCCGCCACGCGCGCCGAGATGAAACGTGCTCTCGACACCATCATCACCGCAACCCAACAAGCAAACTAAAGAGTGCGTAGTGGCCGTCTTCGAGTTTGGCGCGGCAGGCAGCCAACAAGTTAACAAATCCCCTGTGGTGTAGTTGGCTAGCATTTCCGCCTGTCACGCGGACGACCCGGGTTCAAATCCCGGCGGGGGAGACAATCTTTTTCATCGCGTTCTTCTTTGCCTTGCCAGGCTTTGAGTGCCTCAGCCTGAGCAGTGAGCGGCAGGACAGGAAGCATTTCCTCTCCTGCCCCACGTTGGCCACAACAGGGAGCTGTGACTGGAGATGGGGTGGGGGAGGACAACACAGTGTTGTCCTTGGACACTGAAGATTATGTTTCTATTCGACACAGTGGGCGGCATGTGTCTGGTATGGCGCGGGTTTGTCGGTGAGAATCGTGGAACGGAGCCCAATTTGTACCTAAAGGGGAAAGTGTGTTTGAGTGGGCCAATCGCAGTTCCGCCTTTGCTCTGTTTCCATGCACTGCTACACCGGCAGGCCGGTAAATCGAGTTGCCGCTTGTGATGGCAACAGGCGCGTGGCTCGGCGTCTTTAAGGCGGCTTCCGCCAGTAGCGCCATTGGCCACTGAATCGGATTTTTGTAGACTGATGGCGCAACACTGCGTCACAACGGGAAATGGAGAAGAAACTAGTTTTGTTCATCCTCGCTGAAGATCTAGATTGGTGTGTTGCGCGGTGTAAAGCAGGCTGTGATGCCATTTCTTAAGTCGCGATGGTAGGGGGGTCCTGTGGCCATGTACAAGTGAGATTCGGTATGTAGATTTGTCAATGTTTGATTGAAATTGAAGTACCTTGGCATGGGCTTTTTGATGGTGTGTGGTTGGTGGTGATGTCGCATATGGGCGAGGACGAGGTCGCGGTCACACAGGGAAGCGCAGATGGTGTACATGGAGCTGGCACCTTGGTGGAGGACGTGCACACGGCCAATGGTCCCTACACAGAGGT
>NW_004457442.1:1282292-1315704 GCF_000313135.1 Acanthamoeba castellanii str. Neff
CGAGAGGACGGGCAGAGGGGTCGAGGGCGAGAGGACGGGCGGGGTCGATGGCGACGGCAACGGCGACGGCGACAGGACGGGTGGGGTCGAGGGCGAGGGCGACGGTGATGGTGAGAAGATGGGCCAGGTTGAGGTTGACGGCTGGGGTGAGGGCGAGAGGACTAGCAGCTCTGGCGTTGGAAGCGGGCAACCTCCAACATGTTGTTTGAATTGCGCTGCAGACATCCATCGACCACAGGAGCAGAAGCAAAGTCGATCCATCTTTTTGTGGCAACAAAGAGAAAGAAACCAAAGGAAATCGCAAAGCTATTTCTTGTCGACTGATGACGAACCATTACTCAACTGGCGGAAGCCGCCTTAAACTTCAGTCCCGCCGGCGGGACTAAAGTTTAAACCTCGACTTCAACAACAAAGAACAAAGATGAGCGCGCGGGTGTGGCCACGAAAGGCCAGCAGCGGGAAGCCAGCAGAGGGCTGGGGCACCAAGGAAGTGGTTAAGTTCCTCAAGCAACACGACCTCCGCCCCTATGTGTCCGCCGCCAAGAGGGCCAAGGTCAAAGGCCTCCACCTCATCACCGCCTCACTCCCACAGCCTGCCCTCGCCGAGCACGGAGAGGCCTTTGTGCGGCTGTGCCAGGCCCTCGGCATCACTTCACTGCTCGACCAGGGTCGACTTCGTCTCTCGCTTCTCCACCTGCGTCCCACCACTTCTTCTGCTCCTCTTGCCTCGCTTCCTTTTGACGATCTTCCGGGCGACGCACGGCAGAAGCGAGAACGAGCCACCGGGCCGGACTTACGTTCTACGTCATCTTCCGCCACCGTAGATGAAGTGCCAAAGAGCCCGGCATCGGCGGAGACGGCGCAGCCCCTCGTGCGTTCGGCCTCGTTCGAGGCTGTCATCACACGCTCCACTTCGGCCAACCCACCTAGAGCCCAGATCGCCCCTACTAAGTCCAATTCGTGTCCCACCAAGCTGCCTAGGTCGCACACGGCCCCGCCCAGAGATGGGTCGCTGACGCCGACGCCGACGCCGCGACCGCTGTGCTGGTCGGCCCCCGACGTCGCGGCCCGACACAGCGGTGGGCGCACGAGGAGGCTGCAGGAGGCGCAGTACCGGGAGCTGCGCGAGATGCCCCTCTCGCTGGCCTACGCCTCGCTCTTCGGCACCATCGCCGTCAAGTGCGTCCTGCGCCGAAGCGGCTCCGCCGGCCCCTCGCCTCGCAATCTTTACGAGGGGTCTCTATCTTACGAGGAAAAAGAAGGCAGAGATGACGACGACGACGACGATGAAGACGACGTGTCGTTGCTGCTGCTGGACGCGCACAGGCCACTGCTCTATGCGGACCTCCTGCGCGAGATCGAACGGGTGCACGGGCCGCTGGTGGCGGCGGCGGCGAGCGGCGAGGTCGGAGTGAGGGTGCGGTACGAGGACAAGGACGGGGACGTGGTGAACGTGCACAGCGACGACGGCCTCTGCTACGCCTACAGCGACTGGCTCGCACAGATCGACGTCGAGCCCACCAAGAGCTGGCGACTCCTGATCGATTTCCGCCAGCCGCCCGCCAGCGCCACCAGCCCCCTATGAAGGGTCCACCCAAGGGGCACCACCTTTGTAAATAAACCGATTAAGTAGTGGTGGGGTGACATGCAACGTAGTGGCCTTCATGGGTCGAGCGAGCTGGTTGTGTTCATGACGTTGATGCGGAGGGCAGCGCGGTCGTTTCCTTGTGCTCGCGAAAGGTGAGGGAGATGCGACGTGACCTGCCCTCCACCTGCGGGCGAATGCCATGCTTCCTGCAGGACAGCTCTTGGTCAGTGCCCGTGGGCGCAGTGCGTGTTGCGCGCAGTAATGCGTGCGTGCGTACTGGGTGAGGCGTTGCGTTCTGAGGATGAGTGCACGCGAACAATAAAACGCACATGCCCGGGATGGGTGAAGATCATGTCCCAATCATCGAGCAGCGAGAGCGACACCACACAGTCGCCCCAGTCCGTCGTCGAATCGATGTGGGGCTTGATCTGCTCTCCCGGTTGATACTGCGCACCAGCACGTCAGAAGCTTCGTTTTAAATTTATTATTAATATTTATAATATTTAATAACAGATTTAAGGCGTGGTGGTACCTCGTTGATGATGAGTTGGTGGGCGACGAGGGGAACATGGTCATCCTGAAAGCGGTCGAGGAGGAAGCGCACGCAGGCGGGAAGGGGCGGTACGGGCGTATCGTCCACACGCTGCTTGCGGTAGGAGTAGTGGTAGCCGTACTGCTGGGTGCGGCGCTGGATCTCACCGAGCCAGGGGAGCTCATCGAGGGAGTTCACCAAGGCGGTCTCCTCGTCGACTGTGAGGTAGTCCACCACCAACGTCAGCCCCTTGGGCCACCCTTGCGTTGATGGCTGGGCTGCCATCGAGGCCTCCTGTTGCATCTTTTGAAATTTCGAGAAGTGGTAGAACCTCGATTTATTGGTTGTTGCGTGGTGGGGGCTGCTGGGGACTAGCGGCAGTCTTGTCCAGTCGCTGCTCCTGCCACAGATCAAGCTTCGATTTCAAAAATCCCTGGATCACAATCAATAATCTCGATTAATCTCACCTCCCGCGCCATTTCTTGGAATTGGAATGAAGTGAAAGATTGGGGGATCTCGTCGTACCCGCTTCTCTTTGAAGCAGTCCCAAAATGCATTGTTCTCTTCGTAGCACGTAATCATGGGAAACCACTTGGTCTCGTAGCACTGGTGAAGTGCCTGCTCGTAAGGATAGCACGCAATCCGCGCCTGCTCCTGCTCCTGCTTCCTCCTCTCCGCGGGCTGTCTCGCCGCCTTTCGGAACGCTTCCTCCTCTCTACGGCGCTGCTGCTCAGCCACCTCCTCGTCGGCGCCTGACCGCTCCATCTTCTCCTCAACGGAAGGACACAACAAATAAAATAAAATAAAATAAAAAACAATTAATATTATTTTATTTATCTCCTTTTTTCTTCTGTTTTCCACCACTTGATGTGCTGTCAGTTCTGTTCCAGCACTGGCTGTTGCTGGCTGTACAGTGAGTGAGCTGGCAGTTCGCTTGAAAGCAAGCCAGTGTTGCAAGATGGAAGTGGAAGGTAAGGCCAGCGCAACAACGGACTCTGTGCCCAGGCACCTGCCGCCGAGTCATCTGGCGCAGGCAGATTGGGATGAGGTGTATCAAGAGAAGGAGCCTGGCTCCTTTTGGGTTTCCTTTCGGCCCTCAGGTGCGCCACCAACGTCGCTGCATCGTTGATTGTTTAATCTGACGCATCTGCGTACGGCCCTGGCGTGTAGTGGAAGAGAAGGCGCTCTACGATGATGTGAAGGTGTCGAGGCAGGGCAGCGCCGTAACGTTCGACTGTGCCCAGCTGACGGCCTCGGTGGAGTGGAGGGTACCACTACATCATCATGTACCCCGGCTGGCTCTACTCTGCTCACCACGCCGCGGCGCTGCTTGTACAGAAGAGGCAGCTCACCCTCGCGCCGAGCAGCCAAAGCGAGAACAAGGGCGTCCTACAGGCGCCATCGTCTACGTGGAAGCAGATCCACCCCAACCAACGCGGTACGCCACACGTTTGGTGTTCATGACCAGCTGTGAGTAGTTGGCTCATCTATGCATCGTTCAGTGCTGTCGATGGACGTTGCGCCGGGCGGTGAGCTGGGCGTGTCGGGCGGCAGCGACAGCACCGTGCGCGTGTGGCACACGAAAGATGGTCTCATGCGGGTACTCAACCACCACGACTGTCGTGCTTGGTCCTACTCCTGTAGGCCTCACCCAACGAACCCCGTTTCTCCTCCTCGCCGCAGCGCGACCTGCAAGGGCATGTCGGGGAGATCAACCTGGTCAAGTGGTTCCCCTCGGGCAAGGTCATTCTCACCGGCGCCCAGGACCTCCGGCTCAAGGCACGCTCCTACCTTGCTTCCCATCTCTCCCGGCGCTGCACGACAGGTCGCAGAGAGAGAGCTGACGTGCGTGGCGTTGCCGGCAGATCTGGGACGTGATGACGGGACACTGCGCGACCACTCTTCAGGGACACTCTGGCGCCGTCACGGGTGCTGTCATGATCGACCGCGGCAGAAACCTCATCTGTAAGTGCTGTCGCCTCAACCCTCGTTTTTGGGCCAAAATGCGTAGACTCGGACCAGTTAACTCAATCGCGCTCTGGTGCCACGTCACAGCGACTTCGAGGGATGGTACGGCGCTGCTGTGGGACGTGCCCACCCAACAGCCGATCTCTCGATACGGCTACATCGCTGCCGACAATGCGGCCAACGCCTGTTCGCTGCTGGCTGGCCCACGCCCCGCCTGGTGCCCTAGTGGTGATGACCGTACGCTAGTGTGTGTGTGTGTGTTGTGTGTGTGTGTGTGTGTGTGTGTGTGTGTGTGTGTGTGTGTGTGTGTGTGTGTGTGTGTGTGTGTGTGTGTCGTGTGTGTGATGCGTTTCATTCTGTCCTGCAACGCCTATGCTGATTTGTGTCGTCTTCTCCAACACAACACAGAACAAGAGCCGAGTTCACCTGTTCTGCTCGTTGCCAAGGAGGAGGGCAGCATGGTGAGTTGGGACGTTCGCTCCAAGCGAGAGCTCTTCAAGGTACACAGACTCGCGAACTCGAAACTACGACCAAATATCAATTGGTATTGTGCTGCTCACACACACGTGATGCGGCCCTGTGTAGTGGAAGGCGAATGAGGCGCTCAACTGCTGCCTCGTGGCCGACGACGACGTTTGGGCTGGCGGCCAGGACGGTACCATCTTACGGTGGGACCTGCGTACCCAGTCCCTCGTCGAGACCATTCAGAGGTGCGCTCACCCACTCTCGCTCTCTCAACACTTTGCTGACGTCAGCGAGTCCATGGCTCATCTGATTACGTCACCGCAGGTCGAGGGCGCCCATTCTGTCGCTGGCGATGCGGAGGGACGCGTGGACGCCGACGCTGGCCTCGACCGAGGTGCCGCTCTCGACAGAGCCCGCCCCTCCCCCCGCTGACGGCACGGCGACCGAGGCCGTGGCTCCACGGCCGCCGGTGCCGCAGGAGAAGACGCTGTGGGTGGGCACCGGCGACGGCCTGTGCTTCGAGTGGGGCGTTGACGACAAGAGAGTGCACCGCGACTTGACCGGTACCTCCTCTTTCGTCTCCGTTACGGCTCCGTCACGTGCGTTGCGTGGTAACATTCGTCGTTCGGTCGTGTGTTGTTTGGGGCCATCAGGTTCGGACTGCGACCACATCAACTCGGTGGTGGTGCTCAACGACTCCGCCTTCGTGGCCTGTGGCGATGGCACCATCAGGAAGTACAAGACCCTCTAGTGACCCACACACGGCACTCGTTTGTTGAATGGACGTTTTCCTTTTTTTTAATCCTTGCTTGGCATGTTCGTTGTTGTGGTGCACCACCACCTTCTACGGAAGGCCTTCCTTGGCGCGCTGCTCGCGCTCTTTCTCCTCCTGCCCCGCCCGGCCCATCAACTCGTCCGCCGTCATGAAGCGGCCTGTGTGTGATGGTGCGATGGTGTCAGCCCAAGCAAAGAAAGAAGAACGAAGAAAAAGAGACAAAAAGAACGAAGCGGGGGGGGGGTGGATACCGGAGATGCACACGGTGTACTCGTTGCTGAAGTGCTGCTTGAGGAAGAGACCAAAATTGCGGAGGTGCTGCGGGTGCTTGGGGTCGCGCCGGAGGGCCAGCTCGAAGTACACCCGCGCCCGCTCCACCAGCTCCTCCCGCTTCTGCTTCATCCCCTCTCCCGGCTGCTCGCTCATCAACAGCTCGTTCGCCTGGTCGCGCGCCACCTCTCAACGTTAGTCACCGCACACGCGCACACAACCGCACACGCCAGCCGCACGAGCACACGCACGTACCATTTTGAGGGACATGCAGGCGTAGTTGTTGCAGGCGGAGGAGAGAGGGTTGAGGGTCTTGATGGCGGCGAGGTAGAGGTGGTGGGCGTCGACGTAGGCGTGCAGGTGCGTGAACAGGAAATCCGCGTATGTACACAGTATCCGGGACTGAGGATCCCTGTCCTTCGACAGCGCCTGGATTTCGCATCATATGGGTGAGCTGGCGAGGAGTGCGTGTCGTGTCGTGTCGTGTCGTGTGCGTGTCGTGTTGAGAGGAAGGGTGGACTCGTACGAGGAGATAGGTGTCCTCGGCCTGTTCGAAAAGATTGCACTTCTCCAGGAAGATGGCGTACTTGAGCAGGATCTGCGGGTCCTGCTTGCTCACCGCCACGGCGCTCTCATAGTACATGTCCGCCTGGCACCGCGCAGATGTCAACAGACAGATTGCGCGACACACAAGAGACACGGTGTGACGCGACACGCACGACACACGAGGCGGAGAACAGTTCAGGATGATGGCGCACCTTCTCGAGTTGAGTAAGAGCGACGTGGCTGTCGGCCAGAAGTGTGTAGAGGTTGGCCGAGCCGTAGCCTTGCCGCAGCGCCCTGCGTAGCGGATCGAGAGTGGCTTGAGCCACACGCGCACAACCGTAACAGGCAACACAACACGACACGACACGCACAGAACAGGACACACGCGGGCACTGGGGTGGGTTGAAGGTGGGGGGGGAGAACCTCTTGAAGTAGTCGACGGCGAGGATGTAGAAGTGACGAGCCTCCTTGTCCTGCTTCTCCTCGGCCTTGAACGCCGCCTTTCTGTACATGAGGTAGCCCTACGACCGCACACACGCGCACCTTTTGAGCAGACCGCACACGCACTACCGCGCGCACACACGCGCGCACGCGCACCACCGCACACGCACGTATACGTACTTGAGCGTAGAGGGAGAGGGGAGTGGATTCGATGCGATCGACGAGCCGAGAGAAGTCAGCGTCGTCCAGCGGGTAGTCGGCATCGAATGCTCGCGGGTTGCCTTGAAACAGCTTCTTCGACGCCTTCACCCATCGCAGCCCGACTAGCAGGCAACGTGTGTGTGTGTGCGGTGCGTGCGGTGCGTGTGTGAGCGAGAGAGGCAGACAGTAGAGGAGGCCTCAAGACGTCAATGGAACTCGTTACCAGATTCGTTGATGTGTTGGTAGATCCAGAGACGGCCGTCCGTTTCACCCTTCACGTCGGCGTGCGGGGTCACCACGTAGTGCTATTGCCATGCAACACGCACACACGCCTTAAGAGACGCTCGTGCGCACCGTGTGTGTCGCGTGTGTCGTGCGGGTCATGTGTCGTGTGCCGTGTGTGTCGTGTGTCGTGTGTGAGTATAGTGTGACAGGCCGGGTACCCGGAGATTGAAGGCCGGAGTGGCGCCCGTGATGCAGCCCTCGAACTTGCTCTCCAGGAGGGGCTGCATGTCGTCCTTCCAAAACATCTCCGCGTCTTCGCCCACGCCCAGCGTGAGGTTCAAGATATCCACCTGCCCGGTCACAAGACACGCACACGCACACGCGCGCACACACACGCACACGCACACGCGCAAAATACGTCGCACATGGCGCGGTAAGAAGACCGGGGGGAGTAGGTGGGTGAGGGCGGTTACGTCGTACCATGGAGGAAACGAGCTGCGACTCGCCGGGTGCGTTCTCGGTGGCGTGCTTGCGGACATGGTAGCGCATCGCCGCCCGCAGCAGGTACTTGGTCACTCGGGACACCATCTCGATCATCAAATACCAACGCCAGGCCACCGCTGTGCGTGTGTCGTGTGTCGTGTGCGGCGGTGGGTGCGTGTGTGTCATGGCGTGTGTGAACACAAGCGTTGTGTGTGCGCACACGTACAGACAGCGATCAAGGGGGAGGGGGCGTGGCGTACATGTGGAGTGATGGCGCACGAGGCCCAGGTAGCGCAGGTTGATGCCGCGGGAGTGGAGGGTCGAGGTGAGGAACTGCGAGCTGTAGAGGGACACATCCCACCCGTCCATCTCGCGCGCAAAGTCGGGCACCAGCACCTGCGCACAACAACATTCGCCACACCACCAGCATTGTGGTGTTACCACGCGTGCGGCGCGGTGTGTGCGTGCGGTATGTGGCCGTGCGCGCTGTGGGTGCGTGTGCGTACGGTTTTGAGGTAGGTGGTGGCCTCGTCGATCTGCTCCTCGTGCTCGCTGGCTGCGGTGGTCTTGGCCGGGCTGGAGTTTGGGGGGGGGGTCAAGGGTTCAGCGAGAACGTGAGTCAACACTTTGGCCAAACCGACGAAGTGGGAGGGACCAGTAGTGGGCGTACTTGTAGGCCTCCGAGCAGAGGGCGCGCGGGTACTTGATCACAAACTCGGGTCGCAACAGCCGCACCAGATGCGCACCTTTGACACTGCGGTGTGCCCAATGAAGAGATGGAAACGGAGTCACACGACACCACACGACACAGGCGGTGAGGAGGGCGCATGCGATCGACCCACACAGTACGGCACGGCCATGGCACACGTGTGGTGACAAGGCGACACGCACTCTGGTGGCGGCTGCTCGCAGGGAAACAGGCGCCCAAAATTGGCCAGGTACAGGCGTCCATCCTTGGTGACGTCAAGTCAATGTGAGCGGTTGTCAGCTGTCGTGTGTGTGTGTGTGTGTGTGTGTGTGTGTGTGTGTGTGTGTGTGTGTGTGTGTGTGTGGTTGCGAGTGTGCCGCGAGTGTCGTGCGTACCCATTCACGGGTGGCGATGAGGTCGGTGGGCGTGTAGAACTTGGCCCAGCCCGCCGAGTAGGACTGCAGGTTCAGCCTCCGGCAGATCTTCTTCAGCTTCTTGTGCACCGTGCGGTTCCTGCGATGATGGTCGGTCGAGTGTGAGCCTGGCATCCGCCCTACTCTAGCGTTGGGGGGGGGACACAGCGCAGCGTAGGTACCATTTCACCGCCTCGGCGCCGCCACCTCCGCTGTCTCCGTGCACTACATCGCCCTTGCCGGGCGGGCATGACGTGGCTGGCAAGAGTAGTCGCTGGTGAGTGTAATGCACGTGTCGTGTGTCGTGTCTTGTGCGGTGGTGGTGATGGTGGTCGTGGTCGTGGTGGTCGTGGTCGTGGTGGTGGTGGTCGTCGTGGTGGTCGTGGTCGTGGTCGTCGTGGTCGTCGTGGTGGTGGCGGCCGCGGCACCATAAATGCGGAATCCGCGAAAGTCGACGGTGCAGGTCAGGGGGAAGTAGACGTCCCGGATCTTTTCCTCGATCACGCACGCCACCATGTGCATGAGGGCCTGCATGTCGTGGCTCATCGCCTTCGACGCGCCCTCTGCTCGTGCGCGCGTGCGTGCGTGTTTTGCGAGCGCGCGTGTTGCAGTTTAGCAATCCATCCGTCCTACACTCCAGCGCTCCCATTCTCCAAGGCGCAACAGAACAGCGGCCAAACTTCGTACCAGTGGACGGGAATAGATTGGAGCTGTTGTTGGCCACTCGAAAGTGGATGTCCTGCGCCACGAACTCCTCAACCCCTGGCGCTGCAGCGGCCACACATATGCGACACACAAACATGAATGAAAAGCGCGTCGTCGCGTGGAGTCGAGCCAGCATCACCGAACCACGAGCGAGCGAGCGCGGAGGAGGGAGGTCAAGGTGGTGGGTACGAACCACAGGTGGACAGTGGTCTGATGGTCTTTTGCGAGGCCGGGAAGCAGAGCTCCGAAATGATGGCCTGCATCGATGTACGGTCGTTAGGGGGAGAGGAGGAGAGGGGGAAGACGTGTTGGTGGAGGAGAGGAGAATTGTGTGGAAGCGAGCCCACCTTGGCAAACGGGCGCACGGTGCTCGTGAAATCGGTGACCAGCTGTACCAGCGACGAGTAGGCGATCACCATGTCCTCGCTGTCCTCTCCCACTGCGCATTGATCAGCAAATAGCGGCAATGTCACTATCTACTGCCCAACACATTCCAAGGCACGAGGTACAACACACACACACACACACACACACACACACACACACACACACACACACACACACACACACACGCAACATCAATAATGGGCCTCCACGTACCATCGCTACATCGCAGCGAGTCCAGCACCCGTGCGAAGGACGTCGACCAGTCCGTGTTGCGTGCGCTCTTCTGAGGCGCTGAGCCTGTAGGCCAAGAAATCATCAGGTTAGTAGATGTCTCCGGGCTCTGGTCTATTTCGTGGGTGCGGTGCGTGGGCGTGTGCGGTGGTGCAGTACCGATAAGAACGGCCTCGGTGCCGCGACTCTTGCGCGGGGAAGAGCTGAAGTCCATGCTCCGCCGTTCAAGCAAACGCTTGATCCCTTTCCGCGCGGCGTGGCCCAGCGGAAGCGCCTCCCTCTTCCCCTCGCCGTCTTCGCACTCTCTGCGCACACCGGACAGCTCAAATGTCAGTGTCGACTCAAGCCCAACGTGTGTGTGTGGGTGTGTGGGTGTGTGTGGGTGGGTGTGGGTGTGTGTGGGTGTGTGTGGGTGGTGTGTGTGGTGTGTGTGTGTGGTCGTACTTGAGCTCCTGCTCGTAGATGGCCAGCTCCCGCCTAGCTTCGGCCATGCAGCTGATGTACCCCTTGTCCTCGTCGCCAGTTTCATCGTACAGCCACCCCTCGCACAGCTCTTCCTCGTCGCCGCTGCCCTCCTCGTCTTCGTCGTCGTCGCTCCCGTCGCTACGCACCAGCGCCAGGTTGAACAGCTGAGGCGTGGGCTTCTCCAGATCCGACGCGCTCCTTTTTCTTCGGCCCACGAAGGTACTGCAGGAAGTAGAGCAACAATATAAGCCACCACGCGCGCACGCACCACCGCACACGACACACGATGAACCTCGGGGCAGAATCTGAATTGGACAAAGGCGTGTCCTCGCTTCTGGGAGTTGGCGTTGACGGCAAGCGGGCGGACATAGAACCCGAAGGGGTTCCGAAATTTCTCGATCTGTACGTACCGTCACAACAAGTGTTAAGACCGGACGCACGCACGCACGCACATATGATGCAATGGTAGATGTACCCGCGGAGACCGATGAACGAGCCCGAGCCGTTGGGATTGAACTGTAGTGAAGGGGGACGCTCGGGCTTCATTCGGCGTGTGTTGACGGTCGCCTTCACCGCCGGGGGTCCGGGCGAATTCAGGGGCGACGCCACAGCACCCACTATCGAGTCGCCCCGATGTCTGCTAAAGTAGGTGTTGGACCGAGCGCGGAAGCTGGCCCTCCGCGACATCTCGATGTCCATCTCGCTCAGCGCGAATGCCCGCTTGCGCAGGCTACACCCCCAAATAATAAGTAGTGTGAGTAATAATTTCAGTCACACGAAAAAAAAACAGTAGCGGAGCATGTGGTCTCGGGGTACCGTAGGATCAGCTCCTCCCTGCGCGCCTGGAACCGCTCCTGATCCAGGTCTGGCTCGGGCAGGATGGGCTTATCTGTGGTCGGTCCCTCCTTGTCTTTGTCTGTGGAGATGGGAGTGAGTGTAGTTTCGGGGGCGCAGCGCAGCTGCCGGGGGAGGGGTGAGCGAACCGCTGGAGGGTTGCATCATGGCAAAGAGGCGCGATAAGGAGTCGGCCTTCTTGGCGCTCGTGGCCTCGGTGGCGTTGGCGGGCTGCACCAGGCACTTCTCGAACACCATAGGTGAATGCTTTGCGGCGTCCTCGCTGTGTGGATGCCGCGTGAACAGCGGCGCCTTGGCTGCACGTCATGGAACGCCAACATCGGTGTGAGTAAGCTGCGCGCGTGGGTGCCACTAACGCACAGGGGAGCGTACGGGCCGAGCGAGTGTGCTGCAGGCACGATGAGGAGTAGCGGACGAGGTTTCTAGCAGTGTGGGTGTCGGGGGTTGTGAGGACGACGAATCGCCGTGCCGGGGTCTGCTCCACGACTCGGCGATCCACCACGGACGACCGCTTGTAGCGATTCATGCTCGTCTCTGCGTGTCGCGTCGTGTCGCGTCGTGTCGTGTGTTCAGACGCAATGACCAACGCACGAAGTGTGCTCGCAAGCAATGCGTACCCCCAACTTTGTGGTGCAGGTTTCTCGGCAGGGTGAGCGAGAACGTGGGGTTGCGCACCCGCACGCTCTCCTCCTTCTCGGCTCGGGGCGTGCCCGCCGTTTCGCCCTTCTCCTGGGCCTTTGGAGACGCGCCCGACTCGCCCTTGGCCGCTGCGAACGCATACGACAGGACCGCACACGGGCTGGGATGTGAGTTGAACGGAGGAGCGAACGGGATGAGGTGTTGTTTGGAGAGCGTACTGGCGAAGGTGGTGACGACCGGCCGGCCCACGGCGGCGGCGCGGGCGTCGAGCAGCTCTACGATGTGCTTAGCCTCCTGTCCCGCGGCGATGTCGCGCGCCGTGCCGGTTTTGGGCGCGGCGATGGATGAGTCGATGCCAGCTTCGAGCAGCAGACTCACCACCTGCTCCATGCCCGCTCGCACCGCCATGTGCAGTGCAGTTTCACCATAACTGTCCAGTAGTGAGCAGCCGCTCGTGAGATTTACATCCGGAACGACACGACACGCAAGTGGAGTTCGTACTTGTTGAGTGCGTTGATGTTGGCGTTGCGCTGGATGAGGAAGGTGAGCACGTGGGGGCTGCCTCGAGTGGCGGCGGTGTGCAGCGGCGTGTCGCCGTTCTTGTTCTTGGCGTTGATGAGCGACTCGCGGCCTTTCTGGTGCAGCAGCGCGCCAAGTACGCGGAAGTAGGTGTCGCTCTGGCTGCCGTTGCCGCCCATGAGATCCTCCTCGGACCGCAGACGCCGCAGGCCGAACAGGGACTTGCGGGCCTCGCTGCGGTCGTGAACGTTGTGGCGCCTGAGCGTGCTGGACGAGCCGGCCTCGATCTGCGGCGGCGGCACATGACGCACAAAGTAGTGTAGCGGGGTGGACTGGTCGACCGAGACCAGGTTGACGTCGACGCCCACGCGCAGCACCAGGTACTCAATCATCTCGAGATTGCCCGCGGCGCAGGCGATGTGCAGCGGCGTCCACCCGCTCTTATCGACCGTGTTGTGGCCCATGCTCTGACCCTCGATCAGGAATCGCACGATCTCCATCTGATTGGCCTCCACGGCCAGATGAAGGATGTTCTGGCCGCGACGGTCTACCGTCTCCGTCGCCTGCTCGGCCGTCCACTCACCCGGCCTCGATTTCGAGTTGCTCTTCTTGGGGAACAGCTTCTTCACCTCCTTTAGGTTCCCCTCCTTCACCATCAGCGCCAGCATTTTGTTCATCTTCTCTTCTTTCTCTCCTCTGTAGATCTCTATCTATCTCTCTATCTCTCCAAATGCGATTTGATTTCGGTTTGAGAGCTCCTAGCACGTCGTGATCGTCGTGGTCGTGGTCGTCGTGAAAGAAGACGACGCCGTTCGCATAGGAATGGGGAGATGGACGGTGTGCGTTTCCAACCCACCAACGTCGTCCCCAGGAAGAGAGAGCCAAAAGAGATTTGCAGAGAGGGCGGGAGGTGTCGTGCCCACCTTTTTCGCCAGTCCTGGCCACCAGCTGCGGCCACCCGTTTTCGGCAGACCTTCCCATTTTAGGGTCCTGCAGTGAAGGAATGTCAAGAATGCAGGTGTGTGCCCTCCTATGTGTGTGCGGTGGTGCGTGTGCGGTGTACGCACTCAAGCGTGTCACGCAAACCAGTGCATGAGCTCACGAGGAATGTCCGCGGGCCAGCCGCGATGGCACGAGTAGATGGGCACGAAGTTGCGTTTATTGCTTCGCGCACGGCGCTGTCGTCTTACACGTTCAAGCCGCCAGCTCGCCTTCCTCTCTGGGGTTCTTCTCTTCTTCTTCCCCATGTGCGACGTTCGACGTCGATGCTTCGTCTTCCTGGTGCTTCGCCTTCTTGTTGTCCCTGCTCGTCTCGTCTTCTCCCTTATCACTCCTGTTCCTCTCCACTTCCGCACTCCTGCTCCTCTTCCTGTCTCGCCGATCGTCGCTGTCCCTGTCCCTCGACCTGCTCCTGCTCCTGCTGTCTCTTCTCCTTCTTCTCTCCCGGTCCCGGTCCTGGTCTCGATCGCGCCCGCGGTCTCTCCTGTTCTCTCGGCTCCTCGACCTGCTGCGTCGGTCTCGGTCTCGGTCCCGGTCCCTGTCTCTGCGGTCGCGATCTCTGTCCCTGTCCCTGTAGTCCCGATCGCGGTCGCGGTCCCTGCGGTCCCTGTCGCGGTCGCGGTCGTTGTCACGGTCGCGGTCGCGGTCGCGGTCGTCATCCCTGCGTCGCCGGTCTCGGCTCTCTTCGTCGCGCTCACGGCTGTCACGTCTGCTGTCGCGGTCTCGGTCGTCCCTGCGTCGCCGGTCTCGGCTCTCTTCGTCGCGCTCACGGCTGTTGTCGTCCCTCCTCCTCCGGCTGCGCTCCTCGTCGCGTCTTCCATTGTTGGGCGATGACCGCCTGTCCTCGTCTTCGTCGCGGTCCCGCCTTCCTCGCTGTTGTCGCTCCTCCTTCTCTCTTGCCGTGCTGCGGCTGCGGCTGCGGTCGTCGCTGCGTCGCTGATCGGCCCCGCGACGGTCGTCTGCGTCGTCATCGTCGTCCCCATTGTCTTCGGTACCCGAGAGGTCCTCGAGATCCTCGAGCATGCTGCGTCGAGGACCCGGAAGCAGCTCCTGCTGTTCGAGCGTGTAGCGCTTGGGCAGGAAGGGCAGCACGACGTCGCACGAGTAGTTGGCGTGGAGGAGCTCGTCGATGAATTCATCGACGTGCGTGATCTGGCTGCCGCCCGATTCGACCTTCTTCCTGACCTTCCTCCAATCGACGTAGAGCGGCTCGAGCAGATTGTAGATCTCCTGCGGCTTCCCGACGAGACGAAGGTAGAATGCGCCCAACATGCGCACGTAGCGGTGTTCCTCGTTCTTGATGAATTCGTGCACGATCTCGCGTTCGGGCTGGATCTGGAGCATCTTGAGCACGAGGCACATGAAATGCGTCGGCTTGCGATTGCCTCCATACGTGCCTCCAAAATTCTTCAGCTCCATGGCCTTCTCGGCGAGCCCCTCGGCAGTGAGACCGAAGCAGTCGCCCTTCCAATACGGATTGTTGTAGATTCGATTACGCAAAATCTTCTCAAGCAGAAACTGCGGATTGGTGCCATGCACCGTCTTTGCGAGGGGGTCCGTCCGATTCGCCATCGTGGCCTGCCGAGGCGAGTGAAAAGAAGAGCTAATCAGATCACTCGTTCGATCTTGGCAAAAGTGGAGAAGAGAAAGAAAAGGACGGAAACCTTCTGCGCCCGTGAAAACTAATTTCCTTTCACATTCGTGTTGTGCTGATCAACGAGCGATTGGCCAGAATGGTACGCCTCCCTTTTTCCTGCTTACCCGCATGCTTGGCGCGGAAGGAGAGGAGAGTGGCAGTGCATGCCGAGATGAAGCCTCACCTATTTTAATAATAATCATTTTACATCTATTAATTGTTTGTCGATTTTGTGGCCGGCCTCCAGAACACTGCGGCGAAGAAGGGTCCGGCGGCCACGGCCGCGGGTGCGAAGGAGCCCATGCCCCTCACCCTCAAAGGTCTCCCACAGCAAGCCACATGGCCCATCTTGCAACTTCGAAGACGGCAGTTAACTCACACACTGCCTGCTCGCGCGTGCTTCTGTTGGCAACTGCAGTGATGCGACTGTCCAAGCCGACGCTCCAGTTTCAGCCGCCGGTGCTAGTCGAAGCCGACGACGCTCCCTACCCACTCTCCAAGTGCGTTGCACACGCTCACCCCTCCCGCTGGACCTGAGGTTGTTGAGCTCACGCTCGCTTCGTTAGAACCGGGGAAGATCAGCCGACTATGACCTCTTCCAACGTACAGAACGCCTTCTCGCTCAGCCCGGGCCTCAATCTTCCCCGTGCCTTCGGGTACTCGACTCGAATGTCCTCCTTTTGATTCACATTCCAGCACCAACACGCCCCGCTCACGGCACGACACGCAACACCATTTTGCCCGGCAGTAACATCTACGTCGGCGAAACGTTCTGTAGCTATATCAGCCTGTACAACCACACCCAGAGCGACCTCCACCTCGTAGGACTTCGGGTAGCCTTTCCTCTCTCTTCTCTCTTTCTCACTCTCCACTCTCCATACCACGTGTGCCTTACCGGGAGATCGGCACAGGCGGAACTCAACACGAAGGTCCTCAAGAACTTGCTCATCGATCAAACCACAGCCGGGGTACGGCCTGAGTGTCTCCACTGGTTGCACAATCCCTCTCAACCTCGCCCACACCACACAGTCAATCCAGCGACTAGCGGCCGGGGAGAGGCATGACTTCATCGTCCGCTACCGCGTAGTAGAACCCACCATGCACATGTACCTTCTTCTCCCCGGCTTTCGCATGGTCAACCAGCGTCTGACGTCGTGATATTGAGATCACTCACATGCGTGTGTGCGTGCGCAAAGACTCGTCTGCACCATCTCTTATGCGAAGGGCGGCGAAAAGAAGTCCTTCCGCAAGTTCTTCAAGTTCACCGTCGTCGACTCCTTCGAGTGGAAGCAGCGCATATTCCACATCAAGGTCTCCCTTACCCCTCCCCCCAACCCAAACAAAGACCCGCACAATACCGCACGACATCGTGCAAACGAATCCCCGAGTGGATCTCTTAATGACGTTGCGCCCTTGTGTTGAACGCGACACAGGATGATACGCTCCTCGAGGTGCAACTGCGAAACGTGGCGCGCAACGCCGTGTTCCTAAACAACGTCAAGTACGGACCGTGCGTGTGCATGACCAGTCTCTTGGGGGTCGCCATTTCTGACAAAGCCGCTCGTCACACACGACACGACACAGGCTCATCTCGAAGGCTTGGCTCGTGTCGACAATCACACCCGCGGTCAGCGCCACCGACCCACTCAGTACGGGCGAGAGGTACTGCTCCTTTGGACTGACTGACTGGCCTGCCCACCCGCCACAGGCGCCTTTTCCTCTCTTCATAAGCTCCTCTTTTCACTGTCGATTTCGTGGTGGTGTCCAGCGCATTCAACCCGGGCACGGCGCGAAGCTACCTGTTCCAGCTGCGACCGCGGCGAGGCGCCGCCGACGCGACGATGTACACCAAGCGACTGCGCAATCGGGTGAGCGACGCGGATAGCGCCGGCGCCAACGAG
Organism: Acanthamoeba castellanii str. Neff; assembly: GCF_000313135.1. Classification (NCBI taxonomy): domain Eukaryota; phylum Discosea; order Longamoebia; family Acanthamoebidae; genus Acanthamoeba; species Acanthamoeba castellanii. Next base: position 1,299,225 of record NW_004457442.1, read on the forward strand.
GACGACGAGGAAACCGACAGCTCCACCAGCGACGGTAGAGTTCTCTCCTCTCCTTGGCATTGGTGCGAAGCGATGCACAGGGCGGCTCACCCAAGCTCTCGGGGGGGGGGGGTGTTGAGCTCACAGAGATGCAGATCGAGTTGGCCCGGATCAAGCTGGAGGCCGACGAAATGGTCCTGGGAAAACTCCTGCTGTCGTGGCACACGTCCTTCGGCGAAACAGGAACCAGGAAGATTCTCGTCAAACACAAGGTGCCTTGTACCCCCCGCCCCGGGCCTTCCGTCGGATGATGTGGTCTCATCACCTCGAGCGCTGCGTGTCGTCCCACAGCCGAGCCCTTCGCCGGAAGTCGAGATCAGCATCACGAGCATTGCGAGCGCCATCACGCTGGAAACGCCCTTCCCGGCCACTGTGACCGTGACCAACAAGTACGCGAAAGAGCGAAAACGAAAACGAAAGATCTCGCGCTGGACTAACACCGCCTTTTCCCGTGGGGGGCGGGGGCGAGCAGGTTGCCGAGACCGATTTTGCCGTGGGTGCAGCTGGCCCAGGACCACACGGCCAATGTGGTCGCCGCGGGCTTGTCCGCCGGCTTTGTACGTTCTCCCTCCCCGCCACACTCCCCACCACTCTCGTGTCCCTCACCCTCCGCAACACCGGACCACCGCACACGCTAGAAATTGGAGGAGATACCATCAGGCGGTTCGAAGAGTGCCGAGGTGGCCTTCCTGCCGCTGCAGGCGGGCATACAGACCATCACAGGCATCTCCGTGCTCGACAAGAAGACCGGGCGCGTCTACGCCTGTCCCGACCACGAAATCCTCGTCCTCCAGCCGCCGATCCCATGATCACGCGATGAGCTCTTCCCTTCTTCCATCTTGATCTCTTGCCGACACACAGCACGACACGCACACCGCACCCGCACCCGAGACCGCGTCCGGGCGGAAAAGGAGCTACCAGCACAAGCCACCCGTGGCGTCGCACAGACCAAAGAAGGACAACGGCGTTGGTTGGTGCTGGGCGGTTGTTGGTGGATTTCGGTGCAAACCAAATCAGAGTTGTCCGCAAATAATTGATGGCCAATATCCTGGCGATACAGTTATTAATTGTGCAACAGGTGGGAGTTGCATTTTTGATCAAATAAATAGTGCCTGTGGAGGTGAAGAATCGAAGCGAAAAGAAAGAGACCAGCCGCACGCAACTTCGTGGGGCGTAGAGATTAAAGGCCGTCGAGGATTGGAGAGGGAGAAAATCGAGTTTAGACCCGTCGAACTGCTTTCCTCCACCCCCCCCCGCGGGCTGGTAAAGAACGAAGACGAGAGAGGATTGGATTGCCATTCGAATTGGATTCGGTTGGCGGTCGAATGAAATAGGCCGACTGGGGAGCAACGACGATTGGACCTTCGCGTGAATTTGTCGCCTCAGGTACGCCCGCCAGTTCAACAATTTGAATTTGCGATTTGGACGATATAATAATTCTAATTGCTGTCGTGTTGCGGTAATCGAATTGTCTTGCATCTTTTTGATGGTACGGCAATTAATTGCATTTAATCCATTTATTAGGTGTAGAGGTCTGAGGATGGAGGTTCGGGTGGACGTCCTGCGGCCGATGGGCCGACGGGCGGCCAGCAACGACGATGTCGTCCCCAAATCCAAAAACAAAGCCCATCAATCGTTGTCGCGAAGAACAAACACCGCCCTCGCAAAATCATCTGGACCCTCCCCTGCCAATCTCACCTCGTACATCTTTTCCCCTCCCTCGCTCTTCGTTCTCTTTCGTTCTTCGCTTTCGCTCTTCCCCCCCCCCTCTCGCTTTCGCTCTTTGACGTCGTCGTGTGGCAGACGCAGAAGCATAACGAAGGGCGGTTTCGACGAGAGCGGACGCGAAACAGAAGAAGACGAAGACGAAGACGAAGAGGGAGAAAGCATGCACAACACATCATCACGATTTCACCACCACCGGCCCAGCCGCCACGGAGACCATGACGACGACGAGGAGGGAGAGGAAGAGAGTGGCGACGGTGGGTCCGGAGGAAACCACGCCCTGCGGATGTCCGATCCGCGGCTGGCCAGCCTGCGCCGCAACCGAGTGTCGTCCCTTCCACCGACCCAGTCGGCCTCGGAGTTGACAGTGGCCCACGCCGCGGCCATCCCGCGTCACCTGCTGCTGCGCCAGCGCAGCGAAAGCCACCCGCCCGACCGCTTCCGCCCGACGGCGCGACGATCCGCGCAGCAGAACCATCAGCAGGGCGGCGGTGGCGACGACGGCAACGGGGAGAGCACGCAGAGCGACGACTACGAAATCGAGGAGGGCGAGGAGGGATACGGGAGTGTCGAGAACGTCGAGGCGGTCGACGAAGAGGACGACGATCATGGAGGAGAGGAGGAAGAGAACGAGAACGAAATGGGGAACGAGAGTGGAACGCGTAGGACGCCGCGCCGGTCGGCGCTGTCGCCTCGCCGTCTGTACGCGGTCCAGGCGCCCGATCTCGACTTTGGAATCGTGTCCGCCTCCGGCCCAGGCGATTCCTTTTCCACCACCACCTCCTCTTCCTCCTCCTCTTCCACCACTACCAAGTCTTCGTCACGATCGTCGTCATCGTCATCTTCATCTTCATCGTCGTCGTCAAGAGCGCCACGATCCAGAACCGCAGCAGCGACTGCAGAGCTGTCGCCACCGGTGTCGCCGTCGTCATCTCCGCCGCAGCCGACCTACACCAACCCACCGGTGGGCCTGCCGCCGGCGGGCCTCTACCCGCGCACCAACTCGTTCGGCACGATGTCGCCGCGCAAGGCTAACGCGCGCCGGTTGCTCATGTCGACCTCGCTCTCGTCGTCGGCCATCATGAAGGCCCCGCCCCTGTCGCCCAGCGCGACGCCGCCGAGCACGATGACCAAGCGGACCAGCTCGTCGTCGTCCCTCCAGTTGGCCTCGCCCGGCCGACGCATCACCTCTGTCTCGCAACCCGTGGCCACGCTGCCCACCCTCAACTTCGACGATACCACCCCAATTGAGGTGCGTGTGTGCGATTGTGCGTGTGCGGTCACGTGTGTCGTGTACCACGTCTGACCTTGTGCGATTGGTGCGTGTGCAGCAGGACGCGCGGAGTGTGAAGGATCGGCGCATGTCATCGTCGGTCAACGAATACGAGCTCGAGTTCCGCGCTGTGGAGATGGGTTGGCACACCCGCGACGACCCCTCTAGCAGCGACCGGCCGCCGGCTGCCGGCCGCACCCGCAACAGCCTGCGCTCCTCCGACGAAGAAATGCTGGGTGGCGGACCGACCTCCACCTCCACCTCGTCGTCATCGTCTTCATCAGCGCCCTTCTCGCCCAAGCACTCGCGGTCGCGTTCCATCAACCGACTGTCGTGTTCGGCCCAGCTCCACCCGGGCGGCTCCACGCTGCGCAACGCCATCTCGCCGCGCGCGCTGCCGTCGCTTTCGCTCTCGGGCTCACTGCAGTCGACGTCGGCGACGAACTCGCCCACCGGGTCGCCCGGCCACTCGCCGCTCTCGTCGCCCAAGGCGATCCCCACCTCCACCGCCGCCGCCAGGCATCACCCGGGTTCGCCCCTCTCACTCTCGCCCGGCACCAGCTGCTCGCCGCCCTCGCCCATGATGCCGGCCCCGACGCCGGCCACCACGCCGTCGTCTTCGGCTTCGTCGACCTCGCTGGCCACCCGAACCGACGCTTTTAACTCCTATGCGCGCACGTTCAAGTCCTTGCCGGCCTACGGCAGCGGCAGCGGCAGCGAGGAGAGCGAAGAGGGCGAATCGTTGTCGTCGTCTCAGTCGCGGCAGCCGGGCGCCGAGCGGCGTCGACGCGGCGGCGGCAGCGGCATCATGCGCGGCGGGTACCGAGACAGCGACGGCAGTGGAGGCAGCAGCGAGAGCGACTACTACCGCGAGAGCGAAAGCGACGACACAAAGGGCGAAGGCAGCGGCGGCGAGACTGGTGGTAGTGGCGGTGGCGGGCCGTTCCTATACCGGGCTGACAGCCTGGGCACGTCCGACAGCTTCAAGCCACGGAAGAGCCTCTTCGCCGACCCCAAGAAGCGCTACAAGAGCCACACCCTGCACCACCACCGCTCGCCCCGCGGCCTCAGCCAAGCGGCCAACTACAACTCCATGGGTGCGCCCCCGCTCCTTCTCCCCCCCCCCACACCATATTTCTTTGTCGTCGTCTAAAGAATGAATGCGACGAATGTGTGGGTCGTGCGCAGGCATTGTCGCTGTGCCGCCGCATCGGATGGGGAGACAGAGTATCGATGACGACATCCAGGCCATGCACGCCAAGGAGGAGCGACGACGCGCCAAGGCCGCCGCGCAGGCCGACGGCACGAGGCCCACACGTAAGTACGGCAGCGACGGCGAGTCTTCGTCCTCCACCTCTTCGTCGTCGTCGGCGGCGGCCTCTTCTCCCTCCTCACCCAAGCCCCGACCCATTTCCATGCGCGCCTCGGCATCGACCGCAGCCTCGGGCGTCGTGTCGCCGCGATCCAAGCGCTACAGCCTGGAGAGCCCCGGGCGCATCTCCAAGACCGTGCGCAGCGACGAGGAGCGCAAGGAGTCCAAGGAGCGACTCAAGGCCGAAAGAGAGAAAGACAAAGGCAACGAGAAGAACGAAAACGAAAACGAAAACGAAAAGGAAAAGAAGGGCGGGTCGGGCATCGTCCGCACCATCCGCATGAGCAAGGAGCTCAAGCAGGAGATCGAGCAGAAAGGTGCCATGACCAAGCGCGCTCTGCGCAGCAGCTCGGGTGTGGCCGAAGGCGGCGTCAGCGGCAACGCAGAGAGCGAAGCCGTGGAGAGCAGCGTCGCCAGCGGCGGAGGAGAGAAGCAGCCGCAGGACAACCTGCTGCGACGCATCCAGGCCTTCCGACAACACAAGGGCAAGACCTTCCACACGCTGCCGTCGCTCAGCGAGGTCAAGGCCTCGTCGCGTGACTCTTCGCCGCGGGACAACAACGTCATACGACGCAAGAACAGCAAAGACCGCAACACCGGCGACGAACCTACGAGTGCTGACGTCAGCAGCAACACGACCGACCACCAGGTCGTCCCAGAGACGGCCGACGTGGCGGCGGCGGAGGTGGAGCCCAAGCGACGCGAGCGGAAGGCCAGCCGAGACGGCACGGCCACTGCTGACGTCAGCAGCTCCAGCAACGAGCGGAAACACAAGATGGGCCTCTTTTCGTTCGTGTCGCTGCCGCGCAAGGCCGGGCGTGGCAAGAAGGCCGGCGGCAAGGGGTCATCCAAGGACCTCACCCCACCGTCGCTCGCCGTCACCCCGCGGAGCCCGCGCATACCCCACCTGGACTCGTCGTCGGGCTCGCACCCGATCGCTGCGCGTCGACGCCGCCGGGAGCGGATGAGCCGCGCGGCCGACCGGCGACGCCGACGGTCGACCTCGCTGCTTGCCTGCGAGTTCAGAATGCACGCCTCGTTGTCGTTGCCAACAACAACGCATTCCACGACGACGACGACGACCGTGGCTTCGCCTCCGTGTTCGCCGCGCATCGTTGGTGGTGCTGACGTCAGCCGCGGCTCTCTGCCTACCACCGGCTCGCCCCTGCTGGCGCGCGACGAGCGGCGGCGCCTCCTGCGCACCAAGTCCGTCGACGAGCGCCTGCTGTGCTACCCACGCGAGTTCGACGACCTGCTGGGCGCCGACGGCGATGGTGGCGAGCCGCCCAGCGGCGAACACCATCTTCAGTACTATGATGGCAGCGGCAGCGGCGACCGCATGTCGGAGGGCCACAGCGCCGAGATCGACAACCACGGCAGCGGCGGCAGTGACGGCACCGAGCGGCGGGACTTGGCCAAGTCCCAGGGCGTGGCGCCCGGCAAGCGGAGCAACAAGGTGCGCGGGCGGGCTGGGCCAGTCCACTCGCCCAAGCTGTCGAAGAAGAATGCCGGCGGCAAGGGCGGCAAGGGCAAGCAGCAGAATGCGGTGCGCCAGAAAGACATCGACGACAACCGGTTCCTCACTGCGGAGAATTTCGACCAGCTGCTGGTCTACCGCGACCTCCTCCTGGCCGTACGCCCGCCTTCGTTCTTTTGTCGCTTTTTCCTTTTCGTCTTTTACGCGCGTGATACTGAAAGGCTTATCCTCTCTTGGTTAGGAATTGGTCAAGCCTGGCCTGCGGCTGATTCGCGGACTGCTCTCGGTGGTGAGCGCCACCACCGAAGACGATCCCGACGCTCTGTGCCAAGCGCTCGTCGCCATCGCCGATCGGTAAGCCCCTCTCCCCCCCCCGCACCTCTCACCGTGGCCCGCGCTCACCGCCACCACCATTCCTACCACCAGATACGGCCAGATCACCCAGCTGATGAAGCTCGCCATTGCCCAGGAACTCAACAGCACAAGTACGTGCACACTCACCTTTGTCCAGAGCTCTTGCTGCTTACAGAACGGACCATGTGACTGACTCTGCGTCCACGTCTCTTGGCTCGACTCGGCTTGCCCATTGCGTGCTTCAGCGTCGCCCTTCACGCTGTTCAGAGAGGACAGCCTGGGGACGAAGTTTCTGTCGACCTATGCGCGGGAGAAGGGCGGGGCCTACCTGGCGAGCGTGCTGAAGCCGGTCATCAAGAAGGTGGTGACCTCCCACACCTCCTACGAAATGGACCCCCTGCGCATTCCCCAGGACCCCAAGGCCACTCCACGGTAACACCCCGTCCTCTTCGTTCTTTTACTTTGCTCTTTCTACCTCTTTGCTTTTCGTTCTTCGTTCTCTCGAAACTAGAAAGTGATAGTTTTTATTCGTGTGTTCGGTTCGTCGTCGTGGCTCGTGACAGGGACGAGAACCAGCGCAAACTGGAGAAGCTGTGCCAGCACGTCCTCGATGCCATCTTCTCGCGCCAGTCCGACTTCCCGCTGTACGTCCCCTTACCTCTCGCACGCGATTCGCTGCATCACCTTTTTAACGACCACTGCACTACAGGCAAATCATTAGCAGTTACCTCTACGCCGAGGTGAATCTCAAGTTCCCGTTCGACGCCACCCGGCCTCGCGCCTGGAGCCAAGAGGGCGACGAAGAGGTCGAAGACGTACGACATCCCCCCCCCCCAATCACCCCCACAAACCTCAGCGTATCCCATGTACGCGAATGTTTATCGCTGATCACACGGACGACATACGCACACTGCAGGGCCTGGCCTTTCACCGGTCGTCCGACTGGGGCCTGGCCTACGTGGGCGCGTTCATTTTCCTTCGCTTCTTCTGCCCGGCCATCGTTTCGCCCAAACCCCACGGCATCGTCAAACGTACCCTTGAGCTCGTCTACAACCATCATCCTTGGCGCGAGCGACTTAATTGTTGAACGTTTGCCTGGGTGTGTGTGTGTGTGTGTGTGTGTGTGTGTGTGTGTGTGTGTGTGTGTGTGTGTGTGTAACAGGGTCGCCGACGCGAGAGGCGCAGCGCGGCCTGATGCTGGTGGCCAAGACGCTGCAGACGATGGCCAACCAGCTCCGGTTCGGCGACAAGGAGCCCTACATGAAGCCCATGAACCAGTTCATCGAAGACAACCAGCTCAGTCTCGAAAACTACCTTCGCACCCTCACCCAGAAGCCGCCCAAGTTGCAGTCTCAGGTGCGTGTGTGCGTGTGGCGGTGGTGCGTGTGTGCGATTTGGGACTGACGTGGGTGGCACACACGCAGACGCGCTTCGTGGCTCCCGAGAAGGAGAAGAAAACGATGCGAGACAAGTTCTCCTCATCTGCGACATCGTCGCTGTCGTCCTCGCTCTTGAACCTCTCGTCGGCGTCGGCCGCCGGGGCCTCGTTCGCCGAGCGTTCGTCGGCCGCGCTCGCGCACTCATCAGCGGCCGACCCGGGCGACGAGGAGTCGGCCCAGCTGGCCGTCGTGCAGGCCTGCTGCACGCGCAACCAGCGCAAGCTGCTCACTTTCTACTACTCATCGTCGCTGCCCTTCCTCTCGGCCATCCCCAACTCGGCGTCGTCATCAGGGGCGTCGTCGCCCAACAACTCCCCTTCTTCATCGGCGCCACCGACGCCCTCGTCGTCTGCGCCGCCCACGCCCTCGTCGCGATCGGTCTCGCCTCGCACCGGCACGCTGGCCAATCTCGCGCCACAGGCCAGCGCCACCCTCCATTCCGGCTCCTCGCCGCGCATGAAGAGCGAGGAGTGAAAAGCGGCCCAACGAAGGAAAGAACGAAACGGCAGACAACGCAACGATGAACTATAACTATTCCTGTATTCTGTCCCACAACACACAAACACAAAACCCGATTGTACTTCTAGCGAACTGAGCGTTCTTCAGGCTCCTGCCTCGCGTCCCGTGCTTGTGATTTCCCGGTTTTTCGGTCCCGGAGCCCTATTCTCGGTTCTAAGAATTTCAAGACGACGGTCGACAAGATAACATTTATTGTCGTCTCCTCGGTGAACGGCACTGCAGCAGTGCGACCAGTACACCAGGCTTTTTCACGCTTGAATCGATTGGAATTGAATCGATTCGACGCTAGGAACAAGGGAACAAAACCAACTCATCTCAGATAAGCGATGAAGCGAATTCAGCGCTACACCACCAGGCGTAATCACCCTCGATTGCCTACCCATGCTACCAACATTCGAGTGGGCGTAGCTGCCACAGCCTCGGCGCCTCACGTCCTCTCGACGACATCACCTGCCAGCGCTACTGCTAGCAGGGCTGTGGTTGTCGAATCTCTCTTCGCAGCCAATCCCTCATCTTCATCTTCGCTCTCTACGACGATCGCCTCTCGCCGCGCTTCGACCACTCTAACGGCCTCAACTCCAGCGATTCATCGCCTGCCTCCACCTCAGGTCCTCCTCCCCGCCGTAGTCGCGCTCCGCCACTCTCCATTCGCAAGCCGTATCCACCTCGACATGCTCCACGCCGACGAACATCTGTGGAATTTGCTGAGGCTGCACTCGATGCAAGGGTCGCGACAGGAGCGTGGCACCGACGCTCTCGCTCGACAGATCTTCTATCAACTTCAGCGTGCTGCCTCGAACGCACAGTCAGCCAGATCCAGGAGGAGTGACGCCATGGCCGGCCTCCTGCCATCTGTGATGGAGCGCGGCCGCGAAGTGGTGCGGCAGACGAACGATTTTATGACGGCGGTCGTCGCTACCTTCCTCTGCCTCTTCCTCTTCTAAGTGATTCAGTTCACTAGCTCTCCTTCTCTTCCATTCGTATCCGCGGTTCTGTATGATAGCATATTGCCAATAGAGCTTCGATCTCCACTGATCGAAAATCCAAATCAATTCACAAATCATTTTCTCGCCCAGACAAAATGCTGCGTGCCATGAGTAAGGGCAGGCCTCGCACTTGCGTGCGGCTGTGCCAGCAGCAGCCATGGCAGGCACTTGGGCGGCGTTTGTTCTCTGCTGACGGCAAGGTGCACTTGCCTTGTGCGATTGCCATCGTAATTGGCAAGATTGCTCACACGGCGTGCAGGGATTCCCAAATGCACTGCGATTCGACTTGAGTGCTGCCGAGATCGCGAAGACTTCACACGAGGTGATGGAATCCTACAAGAAGGTGCAAGCCCCTCTCCATCCAAATCGCCCACCATCGATGAGGCCTCACCCGGAGTCGTGGCCAGGGTTATGGGCGTATGGTGAGCGTGCCCTCTCGTGAACGCAACTTCCAGAACACTCTCCAGGTACACACAACGCGACACGCACTCGTGCGCAGCTGCCGCAGTCTGACGCGACATACGCTCGTCACGCGCAGGGAATCGCCGACCTGGACGCGTACTGCTCGGCGGTGTCGGAGAGCTGCGTGTTTCCCTCCTATGTGTCGGTAGACGCGCAGGTTCGGGACGCCGCCGGCGCGGCGAACAAGGCCCTCAGCGAGTTGGCCATCGAGACCGCCATGCGGTATGCCGCACCTCCCACCTTCTGTCCGATGTCCTCTCTCACACAACGTGCGCGCCGCGGGTCATAGGGAGGACATCTTTAAAGCGTTCACGGAGTACTACAACCATACGATGCCGCAGGAGACACTCACTCCCGTGCAGCGACGGCGTACTGCGCACCGCCCTCTATTCACTACATTCCACTTTTTTCGGTGATCTATGGGTCCGACGCTCGTGTGTTTCTTCTCCCGTCATCCAGTGATCGAGAAGACGATGCATGACTTCAAGAAGAACGGACTCATGCTCTCACCCGAAAAGCGCGAGCAGCTCAAGGCCATGCGCAAGAGTACTCGCACATTCACTCTTAGATATATCGAGAGTATACCGCAAGCGACTTACGCATGTCCAACACCACCGCCCAACCACGCGTGCTTGTTCAACTCTGGTCGAGTGCAGAGATGTCCGACAACGCCATCACCTTTCAGAAGAACCTCAACGAAGACACCACTGCCTTCTACTTCTCCCGGGAGGAGCTCGACGGCCTGCCCCAGGACTTCCTCGACGGCCTGGAGAAGGTCGATGGTCAGGTAAAGAGATCATCACACCAGCGTTCGATATCTGAGCTCTTTGATCAACCAGCTGACATGGTGATGCCGCTGTGGTGATAAGGAGGGAGGCGCGACGAAGTACAAGGTGTCGCTACGGTACCCGGAGCTGCTGCCGGTGATGCGGTATGCCAACAATGCAGAGACCCGCCGGAAGCTGGATACCGCCAACGCCGCCAGATCCATGCGCGAGAACACGCCCCTTCTTGAAGAGACTCTTGCCCTGCGACACGGTACGAACCCCAGCGTCTCCTACCTTAGTCGTCATCTCACTCACCTCCACGCGATTTTAGAGGCGGCACTCTTGCTGGGCTACGAGGATCACGCCAGCTATGTGCTCGAAGATCGTATGGCCAAGAATCCCGCGCATGTGCTCGACTTCATCAACGAGCTCTCAGGTACTACGGGCGCGAGGCACACACCGCGCACGCACTCATGCATGCACAAGGCTGGGGCGGTGTTTGACTCAACGTTGCAACCAATGTGCAGTCAAGGTGGAGCCGCTGGCACGCCGGGAGTGGGAAAAGATGATCGCCCTTAAGAAAGCCACCGTGGGCGGCAGTGACAACGTTACCATCGACTCCCACGACTTTACCTTCTACAACCAGGTCCGCCGATCCCTCTCGCTCCGTGCCTTCTTTCTTGTGTGGTGGTAGAGGGGGGAATCACTGCAGCTAAATTGGCTAAATTGGTCTGCTGCTGGGCGCAGAGGATCCTCGAACGGGACTACCAGGTCGACGAAAACCTCATCAAGGACTACTTCCCGTTCGAAACCGTGACCGAGGGTACGCTCGTGCCCAGCCATCACCACCACTCGCTACAAGCCTAGCAGCAGCAGCAGCAGCCAGGCCTGTGATGCCAAGCTCACGAATCGTGGTCGGTCGGTGCAGGCATGCTGGGCGTGTACCAGGACATTCTAGGTCTGCGTTTCGAGGAGCTCAACGATGCGCACACGTGGCATCGTGACGTGCGCATGTACGCCGTATACGACCGCTCAACCAATGCTTTCATGGGCCAGTTTTACCTCGGTACTCCCCGCCTTCCCACTATAACCACCGACACACGCGTGTGCGTGCGCCGTGTGTTGTGCGGTGTGCTGATCGTTTCCTGATGTGGCCCACATCGTCTGCAGATTTGTGGCCGCGAGAGGGCAAGTACCCGCATGCGGCCGTGTTCCCGTTGGTGCCCTCGCACCACTTTCCCTCCGGCTCGTCGTCCGACATCCCGGCCTCGTTCCTCGCCCACCTCCATCCTGTCACCGGTAATGCGTGTTCTCCCTTCGCCCGAGTCATCATGGTGCCCAGAAAGCTGACAAGGCGGTGACGTGGCAATGATGGTGGGTGGGTTGGTCGGGGGACGAAGGTGAGGGCGGGCAGCGGGTGCTGCGCCAAGCGCCGGTGGCGGCGATGGTGGCCAACTTCACCAAACCGCAGAGCGACCGGCCGTCGCTCCTCAAGCACGACGAAGTCGAGACCTACTTCCACGAATTCGGGCGTACTGTTTGCAATCTTTTCCTCTTAACACTTGCTCGCTCATCATCATCACTCACGCGCACCGCCGCCGTCCAGATGTCATGCATAACATCTGCACTCAAGCCAAGTACAGCCGGTTCTCGGGCACTGCCGTCGAGCGCGACTTTGTCGAAGCCCCTTCGCAGGTACTTGCCCTCTCTCCGCAGTTGGAGTCGGTCCGGCTGACCACCCGAGTGCCGCCTTTCCCCTCACCTTGAACACAGATGCTGGAGAACTGGTGTTACGAGAAGGACGTGCTGAAGCGCATGTCGAGCCACTACCAGACCAAGGAGCACCTGCCCGACCATCTCATCGACAAACTCATCAACGCCAAGCACGCCAACACCGGTGCCTCTACTCTCACAATTTCTCGTGATGACGGTGTTGCTGACGTCACCGTGTCGTGTTGCAGGGCTGATGAATCGGCGACAGGGCTTTTTCACGACGTACGACATGCTGCTGCACACCACCCAGAAGAACGCCCGGCCGCTGCCGCGCCACGCCGACTCCGGCCGCATCGACACAGCCAAGGCGTGGGCGCAGCTGCGCAAAGACATCACGTGGACCGAGCAGCCGCCCAACACTAACCCCGCCGCCTCATTCGGCCATCTCATGGCCGGGTACGCTCATCTCTTCCCGCGTCCCTTTCCTTTATCTACTCACCCGTAAGTGTGTGTGTGTGTGTGGTCGTAGGTATGATGCGCAGTACTACGGTTACAAGTACGCCGAGGTGTTCTCGGCCGACATGTTCTCGCTCTTTAAGGAGCACGGCGTGCTGAACGGCGAGGTGGGTCGCAAGTACCGCGACCTGGTGCTCGCGCCGGGCGGCGAGCGGGACAGCGTGGAGAGCCTGGTGGCCTTCCTCGGCCGGGCGCCCACACAAGACGCCTTCCTCCGCCACATCGGCCTCACCTCCTCCGCCTAATCACTCTGTTTTGGGGGCACCCATACTATTTGTCCTTGTTTGCCAGTAAACTCGCCTGCCCGTTCGCAGAGCTCCGAATTGGTAAAACGACAACTGGAAAATGTAAATGTAAAATTTGCTGCACACCATGGATTAATTCCTCCCCTCCTCCAGGCTACCTCCCGAACCTGGCCGAGCACCAGCAACCACGGCCACAGGATCCCCAGCCATGGCGATGGCTTCAAGACAAGCAGCCAGCTTTCTTGCAGCTTCTCAACGCCCCAGAGAAGAGAGTTGGTATGGGCATCTCCTCTCAAGTGGTGAACATGCTTTTCCGTGGCCATTGGAAGAGCATGGTACGTCCCCTGCCCCCCCCCCCTTTCTGAGAGTGCCAAGATGAGCTCCACCCCAGAAGGGCCGGAAATGCAGTCAGGAGAAATTTCAAACGCGGGCACAGGGACCCTGTGCGAGGCCCAGCAAAAAAGACAGTGCCTCACGTGAGGATCGAACTCACGACCTTCAGATTATGAGACTGACGCTCTACCGACTGAGCTAGCAAGGCGACTTGCCAATTGGCGAAAAAAGGAACAAACGGTGGAGTTGAAGAGTCCTCTTGCGGTCTGCTGTCGGCACATAAAGGACTCCGGCTTCATGTAGCCAACACCGAAAACCATCCATTGCAACATGGCGGACAACTAGTGCGTATACTCCCTTCGGTTCCGGTTCTGCAGCACGCCCCTGTTTTCCGTCGCTTTCGTTCTTATCCCCCCCCCCGCCGCCGTATAACCACCCCCTGGGCCTCTAGTGACCTGCTGTTCAAGGTACTCTTCATCGGCGACACTGATGCCGGCAAGTCCTCTCTCCTCGTGCGCTATGTGGTACCCCCCCCCCACCCACTCTCTTTCTCCTCTCTCCGTCCTCCCCGCCACGGCGAGTGCCCACGGCCATTTTCAGTTCATACGAAGAGCTTCACAATTATTTGTTGTGACCACCCTTCTTTGTTTGGGTGCTTGAAGGATGGCACCGTTCCCTCGGGGTCTTCCACAGGCACGATTGGGGTGGATTTCAAGATCAAGACGATTGACGTCGATGGCCACACCATCAAGCTCCAGGCACGTTCTTGTTGTCGCATCCCCGTGCCGTAGTACGTTCTTTGCTCACCCCTCACTTTCCCCGTGTTTATCAGATTTGGGATACAGGTACATAACCACACGACGCACACGCACACGCACACGCACACGCACACGCACTACCGCACACGCACTACAGCACACGCACTACCGCACACGCACACGCACATGCACTACCGCACACGATTTGACAATTCTGGAGGGCATGTGTGTGACACACAGCGGGACAGGAGCGATTTCGGTATGTGTGTTTTTTTTTCGTACCTCACTCTCTTGGCCACGGTGCATACAACTGCTAAGAGCCGAGGGCTACAGGACGATCACTTCGAGCTATTACCGGGGAGCCAACATCATCATGCTCACCTTCGACGTGGCTGATCGGAGCTCCTTTGAAAGGTTGGTGCTGCCCTCGCTTTACGTGCGTGTTGCGTTGTGTGTCGTGCGTGCGGGTGGGTGTCGTGCGTGCGTGCGGGTGGGTGTCGGTGTGGGAAGTGAGTTTGGCTGATCGGTGGAGTTGTGAGTAGCGTCACTCGTCTCTGGATGATAGAAGTCGAACGCTATGCGTGCGACAACGTGGTCAAGTGCCTCGTGGGCAACAAAACCGATCTCACTAAACAAAGGGTACGCTACGCGCATCGTCAACTCACGACACACACGACTCCCACTCACACCACACGCCACATCTGGTGTGACGCGATGGCGGCGGCACTTGGCTCAGGTGGTGACCGTAGAGGACGCCAAGGAGGTGGCTGCCTCGCTCAACTTGTCCTACTTTGAGACGTCCGCCAAAACAGGCATCCTGTCCCACCCACCTCGCTAGCGACACTCTAGCCCTTTCTCGCGCACAGGCCTACTCACTGTGTGTGCGGTGGTGCGTGTGCGGTGGATCAACCGCAGGCGAAGGGGTGGATGAAGCGTTCCTGGGGGCTGTCAGGCAAGTCCTCAAGGCCCAGGGCGCAGTGCCCAAGGCGTCCGGCGTGTCTCTGCGTGCCAGCGCCCCGCCCAAGAAGAAGGGCTGCTCCGTGTAGCCACGCCGTGCCAGCGAGCCAGTCACACACGCGCGTTTTATTGTGGCACGACACAACACGTCTGATTGAATCGTAGAAGCGACTGGTGTGTCTGGTGTGTAGCTGCTGTCTATTGTACAAATATATGATGTATGGTGGCGGTGGTGCAGATATTTTCTTTTCACAGGTTGATCGGCAAGAAGGCGTAGATGGCGGACTTCTTGAGGGCCAGCTCGATCACCAGCTCCACCTTGTGGTTGTCGTACGACCTGACCGGGTTGAGTGGAGCTGCTGCGTCAGTACAAGCACGCACCCCAAGTGGTCGAGGAGTTGGGGCTGTTTGGTGTCGTTGGTCGCGTACCCTTCCTTGCACGCCGGAATCTTGTAGCTCAGCATACCGTCGAACAGTCCTGGGGAAAAAGACGTCAGCACACGATATACGGCACGCACACGACCAACGACACGACCAACGACACGACCAACGACACGACACGACCAACGACACGACACGCCACGCCACGCACCTTTTTCGAGAGGGAATTTGGAGTTGGTGAAGGAGATCATTTCATCTGAGCCTTCAAACTTGGGAAGGCTCTTGTTCTTCTCTCGCCGCTTGTCGTCCTTCTGTCGCTCGGCCGCCGTGCTGTATGACCAGATGCCGTGCAGAACGTGATCAGTTGACCGCACGCCCGCACACACACGCACACACACACACACACACGCACACGTACGCGCACACGGCACGTACGGCACACGTACCTCTTGGCCAGCGAAGCGTTGACGTGGCGAATGATCTTGGTCGAGTCGTTGATCACCCTGAGCTTGATGGCGACCTCGCTCCCCACCGCATACTTCTCCCTATGGCACGACACGTGCACGCAAGTGCGGAGTTGAATAAGAGTGTGGTGCCGACCGACGATTTGATAGGATCAACGCACTTCTTTTCGATGGAACAGTGGACGCTGATGATCTCCTTCTTGGAGACGCTTTCGACGAAATCGTCCGCCTCCCGCCCGCCGTGCGACGTGACCGAGCTCGACGTCGACAGCGACGACGACGACGAGTTGAGCCGCGGCGACAGGATCGACGCCGCGACGGAGGCCGACGCCGGCGGTGACGCCACCACCGGCGGTGGACCCATGGGCGAGATCAAGCCCTGGCGCGGGGCCACGGGCGGCGGCGAGCGCATGGTCGCATAGCTGGGCACCGGCGATGACGGTGAGGAGCCGGTCGTCGTCGTGCGCGGGGCCACGGGCGGCGACGCGCGCGCAGGGCTCGACGGTGACGTTCGACTGCCGTTCGGCGGCGGCGGCCGCGCGAACGCGAGCGCGCCGCTGGGCGGGACGGCGGCTGCCGAGGGCGACGGAGAGGCGGAGGGGGAGGGGGAGAGGGGGGTGTCGGAGCGGCGCGAGGAGGGGCGGCGGGGAGGCCGGCGGGGAGGGTGAGCGGCGGCGGCGGGCGGAGCGAGGAGGCGGGC